>NW_011922049.1:0-2078 GCF_000151845.1 Pteropus vampyrus
CCAGCGCTTTGGTACCGGACAAAGGACACGAACGAACAAATCTACGGTTTTGTAAGACAGGGACTGCGCCTGACTCAGGTCCCAAGGAACGGGGCTCAGTTCTTGCTCACATCCTAAAGGCTTGACTCCAGGTACAGGCAAGAACTCCAATTTCTCTGCTTTCTTACAGTGCCGACTTTCTTTACAGCATACAGCAAAACTTGCCCCAAATGATCGAATACATTTCTGGACTAGAGAAATCAAGCGTTCCAAAACGGTTTCCTTTGCATGCGCTGTACACCTTCCCGCACTTTAAAGTATTTCTAGCTCCGTAATGGCAGAAGAAGACCCGAACACATAAAGCACCATACCACCAGGTTAATCGCCACATTCTAAGAATGTGTCTTCAGCATAGACGCTCTCTTCCAAAATGCTGCTGCCCGAACCCGCTTCGTACGAAATTTCACAATGGATCTGCCAGCTTTCCAGTTTCACACTTTCTCTTTGTGGTAGGAGACCAAGATTGCTTCAGAGTCCACAGTTCCCATGTCACTGCATAGAACAATGCTGCAGCCCAGTGAATGTATCTGTCTATCAGTCAGCATAAAGGATGTCTACTGAGCACCGTTACTAGGCAGAGGCTTCCAGAATGGAAGCAATTCTGACAAAGGCTATGCCTCCAAAATCATGCGTCAGAGTGCTCTAACTTCTGAATGAAGCATACTTGCATTCCAGCCTCAAGGCTCCATCAGTGGCTCGGAAGCCCGCTGACACATCCCAGAGACAGTTTCAGTTACCATATGCATGAGAAAACACTGTTCGTTTATGGACCGGCGCTTCTGAGGACACAGATTACAAATACATCCACACCAAACAATTTTCTTTAAATTGACCCTTCAGCACCACACACACGCACAGACACACACAGAGTGGCTTTTTCTTTGGCGTTTGCCAAAAGACCGCATATGAAAGCTGTTATTTGACTCGACCACAGATTGCAGACATGCTGCCACTGGAAGAGTACATGCTGCTGAATTCTTTCAGATGGCAAGCTCAAGACGATGGATGTCCAAAGACTTTTCCACCACCACTTTGGTACGGCAAAAGGGCACATGAGAAACAGCTTTACAGATCTGTCAGTCTGGGACGGAACACCCACCATGTCACACACAACAGAGTAAGAAGTGGTTCCAAACAAGTAACTATGACCTTAACCACGAGAACTGCAACTTCTCTCAGTACTTACTTAGAGGGCCGCCTTACTTCACAGCATCCAACAATGACTGCAATTCTGGATCATACAAGCCAGGCAATCCCAAAGGAGCTTGCTGTACAAGTGGTGCTCGCTTTCTCTCAGCTTTAGAGGATAGCTATCTCTTCTTAATGGCAAAATGGGACCAGAAGAATTGAAATACCTTACCACCTAATAAATCCCGGCAGTCTAATCATGTCTTTGCAGCACGTACGCTCTCTTCCAAAAGGCAACCGCCTGAACCCGCTTCGTACGAATTTCCACAATCAAAAGGCTATATTGTCAGTATGGATATCACAGCCTGTGGCTGTGGGTAGATTGCACATTTGCTTCTTGAACTACACTTCTCCAGGCTCATCTCCGAACAATCCTGCAGTCCTTTCAAAATCCCCGTATATCGCTATGCAGAGAAAAGAAGTACGGAGAGCCGTTTCTAAGGAGAAGCGTACAGAGTGGAATCTGCTCTTTTCAGAGATCTGATCCAACATTATTCGCCAGAGTCATCTGACGTCTGCATTAAACAAATTTGGATCCCAGCCTCAGGCTCCATCGGTTGGTCAGTATCCCCCTGAAACATCAGTGGGAGAGGGTTTCCCTTTCCATACTCTTTGGAAAACATGGTCCGTTCGTTTCGGCCGGTGCCTCTGAATATTCAGGTTAAAGAACATCCTCTCCAGAAGGATTTCCCTTCATATTACCCTTCCTACGACACGCCACACAATGTGGCTTCCTTTGTTCCAAGGCGAAAAACGATGGCAGACTAAAGCTTTTATTCTGCTCTTACTACACAGCACAAGCATACTGCCACTGTCTTATCACCCTTTTGTGCATTCTAGGCAGATAGCAT
>NW_011922050.1:0-2078 GCF_000151845.1 Pteropus vampyrus
TCATTTTATATTTTTGGTGATACATACAAAGGTAAACATAACCAAACAAATAATTGTAAACATAAATCACAGTGGTTATTGTACATTTTCTGCAAGAACTTTAGTTTTTAAAATTATAAATGTTGTGTCCAGAATAACCAGACCCAACTTGAGTGCTCTTAACCAGGAGACAGTTTATTAGCCGGCGGCTGTCCTTGCAAAGGAGCAGCCACGAAATGCCAAGATACAAGGTTTTTAAGCCCCAAATCCCATTCCTCATTCTGTCTTAAACACAAAGGTCCATCTTTCTCCTATTCACTACCTGTCAACCCACTGGCCAGGTGTGCAAGCGGGAAGTACAGAAGCAGAAAGCTTGTGTTAGAATGTTATGTTCCTATGGGTGATTGCCTATGTTCCCATGGACAATAGCCAGTGTTCCCATGGGCGATGGCCAAACAGTAATTTTCAGCTTATATACAATTGATTATTTTTCATGCCACGCAAGCAAGCAGGGTTACACAGGCTAAAATTGGCAGTTAGCGTATGAGCTCATTGTTACAAGTTTCATGATTAACAGAATGTGGTTAGGGGTTCCAGAAACTAGGCCTAAGTTATGGACTTCCTTTGTCCAGTTTCAGGTTTTAATTATTCTTTAACCCTTTCACATTTCAGCGGGCTATTACATTCCCCACTGGTTTTCTTTAGAATGACTCAATCTTCGAGTCAGAAGTCGGGATTTCTGGCCAATGGGTCGGGGCTGACGCTCCTAAAATTAAAATCTTTGCCCCAGTTATATTGGATTGGATTAAACTCTTAACCCATTTGATCAAGCATGGCCCAAAGGTCAGTAATAACAGCAGAATTATCAATGGTCCTGCTATAGCTGACAATAACGTGGTTAACCAAGAGTTTCCATTAAACCAAGATTCATACCAGTTGCTTCCTTGTTTTAACTTCTCATTTCTGTCTTTTACTCTTTGTCTAATTAATGCTAAACTATCCCTAATAATTCCAGAATGATTAACATAAAAGCAGCAAGTTTCTCCTAGTGCTACACACAAACCTCCTTGCTTAAGAAATAAGAGGTCTAAACCTCTTCTATTCTGCAGTACTACTTCAGCTAAAGAATTAAGAGATGTTTCAAGATGATTAATTGATTTCTCTAGAGTGCTTAAATCGTCATTAATCTGCTTTGTGAGCCAGGCTATACCTTGGTTCCCTGTAACCAAAGCAGCAGTCCCAATTGCAGCTGATCCTGCCACTCCTAGGCCAACTAGGAGTGGCACAAGCAGTGGAACTGCTCGCTTACGCCAAGGATAGTTATATCCTCCCCCCAAATCCATTGCTTGTCTCCCTTCTTGTCCGCTCATCATATACACCTGAGGTATAACATGAACCAGCACACAAAATCCAGTATTATTTTTCCAATAGTTAAGATTAATACAGGGAGTTAAACCAGTATTACAAGCAAACCAAGTGCCACTAGGGGCCGCTAAATAAGTAGAAGAGGTGCTATTTACTAAAATAGATGATTTACAATTTTCCTTATACCTAGATTTATTAACTCTATAAGTGCTAGTATACACACAAGTTCCCTTTCCTTGTAAATCTCCCAACGTTACAGATGGGTTTTTGGTTCCCCAAGGGCAAATAGTAACATTCGGAGATGTTACATTCCTAATAGCAGTTTGATCCGTGCCAAGGTTAGCAATGACACCAAGTCCTACATAATAAGGTGGGGCAGGGTTCAGACAAAACCAACAATCCTTTGTAGCATTTGAGTTACTGTCATTAGCAAACTTATAAACATTATTCAGCATGGTCAAGACAGATTCAGGAGTATCCCTGGGGGGGTCTATAAGGTTGTCTAGGTCTATGTCCTTTGTTGGCATTATTAGTGCTCCTAGTAATTGCTGACTGTGTAGGAGTTAAGGCGTTTAACCCTCCGTCATTAGGCCTAACAGGACCTAGAACTAACGGTGGAATCCTGACAGGCTTTTTCTGTATTGTTATTAACACTCCAGGATCAGTTCCAAAAACATACAACCTTAATCCCCAGGTTTTTCCAATCACCCAAGATGGATCTTCTCAATTTTGAC
>NW_011922051.1:0-2076 GCF_000151845.1 Pteropus vampyrus
GTAATAGTTCCCTCCTCCTTAATCTACTATATTCAACAGCCTATCAAGAAAGCACAGTATCATGGGAACTTTTCAAGTAAGTTGTCTCTTTTGCTGACTCTTCCTTCTTTCAATCCAAGCCTTTTTCCACCCCAGTTCTTAATGTTGGAATTTGGTTCTTGGTTCTGTTTTCTTTATGAACATTCACTATCTCGGTGATTTCAAGCGGTTTCAAAGATATTATCTATTTCCAATGATCTATCACAAGTTTATATCAGCAACCAAAATGCTCTCTCAAACTACATGTTCATTTTTGATCGACATCTCAGATGCAACATATTCAAAATTAAAATCTTGATCCCCCCTCTAAACCTTCCACCATCCTAAGTTGAGAGCAACTTTTTTTTTTGTTACTTAAGCTGAAACTTCTGGTGTTATCTTTGACTGTCTTTTCTCTTATGATCTACATTTAATGTCAAAAAATCCCATAGAACTTCTCAAATATATCCAAAGTGTAATTGCTTCTCACCACATACATTGCTCCCTGATTCTTAACCAACATTCTCCCTTTCCTGATTACTGTAATAACCTCCATAATTTTTCTGCTTTTACTTTTACCCTTTCATGCTATTCTCATCATAGAAGCCAGAGAAACCTTTAAAACAAATTTGTCGAATGTCATTGTTTCCTCAAAAAGTGTTTGTGAGAGAAATAATGAGACTTTGCAAAGTTCCTACAAGGGCCAACAAAGCCCTATATGATCTAGCCCCATCTTTGTGACCTCTATAAATCTCTCATTCATTCATATCATCTAGCTACATTGGTCTCATAGCTGGTCTTTGGACATTAGTCATATTTGTTTTAGGGCATTTGTTTTGACTGTTCCCTTTGCTTAGAGTGTCTCACACAGGCGTAATTTCCTATATGTTCCATCTTTTATGCCCTTCTTATTTCTTCTCATTCACCTTTTGTTCTAGCCACTTGAGTGCAGATATAGCCTGATTGCGCCTAACTCAGACATGCAGGGGCTTGGACATAAGTGATTTGTGCAATGTCATGCAGCTAGTATAAGTGGCAGCTGTGATTTGATCCAAGACCTTCAGGTTCTAAAATTTTTCCATACTGCATGGAAAGTAATTCATTTGTTTTTGATTAGGATATGTGGAATGTGTGTTGATTCGCTATGGCTAAGGCATGGAAACAACCAAAGTGTCCTTCAACAGAGGATTGGATAAAGAGGTTGTGGTACATATATATACATACACACACACAATGGAATATTTCTCAGCCATAGGATGAAATACTGCTATTTGTGACAACATAGATGGCTCTCGAGATGATCATGCTAAGCAAAATAAGTCAGGTAGAAAAAGTTGAGAACTATATAAATTTCATTTGCATGTGAAATGTAAATCTGAAACCAACAAAGAAACAAGATAAACAAACAGACTTGTAGACCTGAACAAGAGTTTAGTGATTATCAGAGGGAAGGGAGGAAGGGAGAGATAGATAAGGGTAAAGGGTCAAAATACAGTGAGGGAAGGAAATTTAATGTTGGGTGGTAAACACACAATGTGATATACAAATACATTATAGAATTGTACATTGAAACCTATATTTATTAACCAATGTCACTCCAATAAATTTAATTTAAAAATAAGGCATTTAGATGGGAGCAATAAAGTCTAGTTATTTAGGACACTGGAATTGAAGAAAGGTAGGACTCAAACTCAGTTGCTTAGCACTATAAACTATATCTTAGATATTAGATTTCCAAAAACTTTCTTATGTTGAAGAGACCAAGTTTCTTTAGTACTTACTTTGTTCAGTGATATGGTACATGTTTTCAATACATTATCCTTTTTAATGCTCAGAAAAGACACATTAACTGGATTCTAGAAAAGTGGCTGCATAAAAATTGGATAACTCAATATTTAAGGATTTGAAAGAAAAAATGAACAAGAGAAAAAGAGTAAATATTAAGAATAAAGGGCAGTTATTATAGAAGTCAGATATCAGTCTTGTGCTAAAGATGAGAGAGTTCTACTGTGATGAAAATGAAGGAGCTGGGAGGTGGGTGCGGGGAAAACCACATGA
>NW_011922052.1:0-1077 GCF_000151845.1 Pteropus vampyrus
TACGCTGGGGGCTGTTTCAGAGCGAGACCCGCTGCAAAAACCAAGGATACAGAATACATGGCAGTAAATAGACTGTGAAAAAGGACCCTGGTGTGTGCTCTGAGCTGAAACCAGAAGGCAGACGTCGCCTGGTTCCAGCTCCCATGCGTCGCCATGCGATGCGAGATTGCCGCGGGCACCCGTCTAGGATGCGCACGCGGGGGCGCGGGGGCGCGGGGACCTGGGCTGGGGGCGGCGGACAGGGTGCGGGGCGGGCGCGGGGCGCTTACGGAAGTCCTCCCGGAGGTAGCCCCAGCCCGAGATCAGGCACTTGCTCCGCGGCGGGAAGGCGTGCGACGCGGCGGGCAGGCACACGGGCTGGACGTGCCGGCTCAAGGGCAGCGGGCTGCGCAGCCGCAGCACCGCCACGTCGAAGTCCGCCGTGTCCGCGTTGTAGGCGGGGTGCGTGATGACCTGGGCCACGCGGGCGCGCACCGCGCTGGCCTCCGAGCCGCTGAGCCGCGTCGTGCCGGCGTAGGCCACCCACTCGGCCGGGCCTTGGAACCTGCGGGGCGAGCGGAGCGCAGCTGCCGGGCCCCGCGCACGCAGCCTGCAGCCAGGACGGCCAGAGAGCACGCGGCGAAGGTTAGGGGGCGCCCCCAAACTCGGTCATCCAGACGGATGACGCCTTTAAACAACACCGTCAAAAATCACAACGCAGAAACATAAAATGTCCCGGGGCGGCGATGAGCAACATCTTAGACGAGGGCCAATCCGACGGGCAGCGGTGTTAAGGGTACAGAGTGGCCGGTCCACGCGCGGGAGTATCACCCCGCCCTGCAAAGGATCGTGTCCTGGCGCCTGCCACAGCGGCGATGGACCTGCGGACACTGTGCTCGGTGACACGAGCCAACACACTAGCCACGTCCCGTGGGACCTCACTCGCGGGAGGTCCCCGGAGGAGTCAGATTCGGAGACGGAAAGTGGATGGTGGGTGACGAGCTGGGGGAGGGGAGGGGAGTGTGTAACGGGGACAGTGTCAGCAGTGGGACGAGGAGGAAATCCTGGATGGTGGACGGCGGGGACGGCTGCGCGACT
>NW_011922053.1:0-2071 GCF_000151845.1 Pteropus vampyrus
TGATCAGGGCCACACCCTGGCCCTTTGGACACTGGCGGTGGGGGTGGGAGCTGGCCCCAGTGTGCCGGGTCCGGGCCAGCATCGGCTGTACTCCGGGAGCCTGGAAACCGGTGTGTGCCCTTGACCCAGTGTGTGATCCTGTGGGAATTTACGCAGAGATCACATGCAGAGGCGTGATAGTGCTGTTCGGGCAAACGTGAGCGTGGGCTGGTCACGTGATCTGGGGTGTGACAGTGTCCCACTACGGCGTCACGGAAAAATGTGCTGATGCACAAAACGTGCGTGGCTTACGGTGACGTCACAGAGCCAGTCAGACGCGTGTGCCGCCCAAGCCCAGCCTGGAGAACCCGCGTGTGCGTGCGTGCACGTGCGTGGGGGAGATGGGGGAAATCATAACATTTAAACTTGGTTATTTTATTTCAATCTTTGTAAACAATTGTTTTCTAAAGTCGATCAGCTCTTCGTTGGGGACAGAGCAGTGTGTGACCAATGACGGTCACAGTTTCCTGAACATCAGACTTTACACTCAGTTTTCACACTGCGTCTGCATTTGCATGTTTTATTTGTCAAGTCGAAGCTGTAACAGGTTCAAGACACAGGCCGGGTCAGCAGATGGCATGGTGCCGTGGACATTCTTTCCCTGGGCCCAGCGCGAGCGAGGCCTCGCCAGCGTGTGTGACCGTGCCTGGTGAGGGGCAGGGGCGTGTCGTCAGGTTCAAACCAGACGGGCGAGTCCGGGCTGCACAGGCCGCCCTGATCCAGGCTTTGCCAACTTCCAGAGCATGCGGTCCTGTCAAATCAAAACTGACGCCCAGAGTGATTTCTTAGTGTTTGGTGACTCATCTGTCCCTGAAGGAAATTGGTGGACCTTCCTTCATAGAGGACACGTCTGGAATAACCTGGAGAGGCAGTAGTGGCCACAGCTCAGCTCTGCAGGGGAGCCTGGGGGGCCGAACGTGGGGACTGTGGGTGGCCCTGAACCCACCCGCACAGCAGATGGGGTTTGACTAACATCACGTGATCCAGCCAGCCGGTAGCGCAGGCGGCTTGTTCACACTTCATGGTACCAGTTTTCTGTATCAGACAATTTTACTCAGTGTGGCTTTGGGGGAGAAAGTGCTCCAGATCAGAGGACGAAGCGCGAAGCCGGGCTGGCCAGTGGGGCGAGCCGGGCTGACATGATGCAGACGACCAGACACGCCTCGAATCTAAAAACGTGTATTTTGGGGCCGAACAAATTCCGCCATAGAATGTTTGCTGTCACATTGCAACGGAATAACTGCAGAAATGGGTCCGGTCATTTCCTGCTCACGATGTGTTTGGGGAGGGAAAACGCAGTGTGATCACCAAACCCTTTAGTGCTGACAGATGTCGTGCGTGGTGACCGCAGAGAGCGGGGGAGGCGGCCGCTGTCCCCCCCACCTCCCAGGGGCCAGAGGCCCAAAGCCGTTTGCGGCCAGCCTGTCGAGGGGTTTGAGCGCTGAACTGTGAACGCTCTATTTTATTTTGAAGCCCACGGGGAGAAGGGATTTTAGAGGACATGGTGCCATCTGTTAATTCAACAACTGAGTTGTCCGAGACAAGGTGGCTGCTTCCAGTCCAGGTGTAGCCCAGCTGTTTCCCCCGCTGAGGAAGTGGCTTCAGTGTGACGCGAAGGCCCTTCTCCGAGATGACGCGAAGGCCCTCCTCCGAGCTGAGAGACCGCAGCTGTTTGCCACGCGTCACCAAGGCTGGTGGCCGCGTTCCCTTTCCTGGAGCAGCTCCTGAGCCTCCAGGAGGAGTCACATTTGCACCCTGGAGACACTCATCGGGGCTGCAGAAGTGGCCCAGCCCCTGGGGGAGGAGCGTCTCGGGGACGCTCCCTGTTGGCTGATTGTCCCCAGGTATTAACCAAGAGGCTCTCGGCCCCCTGGGATCGGGATGGGCCGCCCAGTCATTAGGGCAGTTTGCGGGTCCTCCCCCACACTCCTCTGCCCCAGCTGCTGCGGCCGGTGCGATGCTGAGCTGAGCGGGAGCCGCATGGTCCCGGGGTGGACAGTGCTGACCCCAGTCATGGTCCTGCTGGCCGTGG
>NW_011922054.1:0-2071 GCF_000151845.1 Pteropus vampyrus
AAGAAAAAAATAAAAGAAAAAAAGATCGCTAAATCTTACCCTGCCCAGTTTTTTATACTAAAAATAGACAAACGAGCTGAGACAATATTTGCAATGAATAAGACAGAAAAGGGATTCATATCCTCAATATCTAATAAGTTCACTCACAGTGAAAAGAATACCAGAAAACAGAGAAAATGGAAAAAAGACATGAATAAACTAAAGAAAAAAAGCATCGTGTCGACCTGTCAACAAACTTGAGACTAACTTATTTCTTGTAGTATTTAGTCTTATTGAAGTCTTCTTGAATAAATTTTAAAAAGTGAATACATAATAATTAAATAAGTTTTTTGTTTCTTCGTTTTCATATAGGTCCGTGCAGAGTTGGGTAAAGTTACTGTGTTTCATATTTTCATGCTTTTGCGAAAGTAACGTTATTCTATTTTAAACTCATTTTTCTGGTACGCAGTGAAGATGACAGCGTCACTCATATTCATCGATTTGCTCACTTTTTGCAGAACGCGTATGAATCAAAGGAATTATTTATTTAATTTTTGGTGGTATTGCTTCCCTTTGAAAAATCATTAAAAAGTAATCGTTTCTAAGTGTGTTTGTTTGTTTGTTTGTTTTTTCTGCTCCATAATACCTTTCTGCTTGGTCGTCTCTCGTTTGTTCCAGATTCGAGTTAATTTGGAGGTTTCGTGGCTGCGGAAGCTAGATCCTGGACGGCTAGTGTCCTGCAGTATTTTTGCGATTTCTTTCAGTCTGGATTGAAAAGATCACGGTTTTCATGCTTCGCTTTGATTGGCAGGTGCCTGGGTTGTACCCCCTGTAAAGCGAGTGGGTCAGTTTCCTGTGGCCGTAACAGTCACCCACAGTCTCGGAGGCCGGGGGTCCGGACTGCAGCGGGCCGCGCCCACGCCGGGTGGCCCAGGCTGAGCCCTGCGCCGTCCCTTTCCGGCCGCGGTGGCCGCCCCGGCTTTCCCGGGCGTCCTTGGCCAGCGGCCTCTGCTCTCCGACCTCCTGCCCCGTCTCCGCACCCCCTTCTCTGTCCCTGCGGGTTGTCCCTCTGCTCCCGTCTTTTAAGGACACTTGTCATGTGATCTAGGGCCCACGTGCCGTCCGAGACAGCCTGGTCACCTCCCCGACCCTTAGCACGCGTCTGTGAAGACCCTTTTCCAAACAAGGTCGCGTTCACGGCGTCCGAGGGGCGCGGGGCGGACGTGTCCTGTCAGGCGGCCTGCGGCGGCCACGCCCGGACTGCGTCGTCGCAGCTTCTGGTCCCTCCACGCCCCGTCATACATTTTCTTCTTCTTATTTATTTTCTATATATAAAGAATATTGCGTTTTGCGCATGGATTTAGAGTCGGGCGAGTTATATATTTTCCTAGCAATTCTCTGATTTCCTTTGAAAACAGAACGACAAGAGAAGGGTCTTGTCGCTTTTCCATGTCGTATAAACCAAGGGAACGTCCTGCGACATCCGTTTTCCTCTGCATGCCTCGCGGAGTCCGTGGCGGGGGTGGTGCCTCTGCTCGATGGCACCGGAGCTCCGTCCGAGTCCCCTGTGTGCACGTGGCCACGGCCGCGTGAGCTCACCCGCCTCCGGCATCGGCAACCGGGGACCCGCCACCTTCGACGAGGTGGCGGCCCAGCCCGCCGCCCTCGTCCCCGGAGCCCCGGCGCGTGTCCTGGTGCCCACGGGACGGTCTGCCTGGGCGTCTCACGGGTCCTCACGAGGAACGGGCGCCAGGCTCGCCCCCGCGTCGGCCTCCGGGACCTGCGTGTCCCGCAGCCTGGGTCTGGCGGAGCGTCTGGCGTTTCCCTCGACGGCTCCTTTCTGCTCACCCGCGTCTGTCTGTCCGCACGTCCCGCCGGCTCCACGTGAGGTGGAGCCCGCAGGCGCGGGACGGGCCTAGCGCCGCCTGGCCCGGGCACCACGGCCTCGTCCCCAAGCTGCCACGCGTGCCCCCCACCCGGCCGCCCCGCTCCGCCTGGCTCCCGCTGATTCTCTGCATCGCAACAGAGTTTCCGTTCCAAACGGTTGCTTGCCGGCCGCCGTGTTCCGCCTCATCAGACTCCCCAGCGAATC
>NW_011922055.1:0-2070 GCF_000151845.1 Pteropus vampyrus
CAATGTTAGTAATCTCAGTGAGATTTCTTTGTTCTGTAGTTCCCCGTGGTCTGGCCTTATAGCTGATCATCCAGGTTCCCGAGTCTAGCAGCACTTGGCAGGCTCTAATCTCCACTTGGCTTCATGTTTAGTCAATTTGTGTTCTCGTGCCTCTTCCCTATACTAATATCTTTCAATCCCGAAGCAAATTTCTAAAATATATTGCTTCTAAATGTGAGAATAAAGTAAATTATATCTATAAATATAAATTTATATATATCTCCTTTTCTCTCACCATATGGTAATTATCCAATAAGATTAAAACACAAATGGGAATTTTGTGCACCTGCTGAGGAGGTAGGAGGCAGAAGGCATGAGGTAGCACCAGCCACACAGGCAGGGTGGTGGTGGAGATGGCAGGCTCCGCTGATAGCCTCTTCAAGTTGCAACAAAGCCCAGGAGTTTGGAAGATGTATGAAGGTCGTCAGATAAATGTTTCCAAAAGCCTTTCACAGAGCGTGGCTGTGAAAAACTACTAGGACCATAACTGCCTGTAACTAGAGGTACCCAGATTTACATGCTATAGGTAGCTGCAGATGGATATTCCAGTCCTTAGCCATGGCATTTAAAGCTCTTTCACTACCTCAAGTGTGGCATGCAACAATTTGGGAAGGAAAAATGGAGATTTATTTAAGAAAACAGATGAATAGTAGCAAATGATGAAAACTAATATTTTATTTGACATTGATAACCTTATTTCATAATAAATTATGTAGGAAAAAACACTAATGGGGAATTGTCCTTCGGGCGTGACAGTGGGACAAGCTCTGGACATGTTCCCCAGTGAAACTGGTAAAAATTGTCCTTCAACAGTCAGTTCAAATGTCCGGAAATGGCTCTAAAGGTGTACAGCGAATAAAGAAACATTTATCAAGAAAATGTACTAAAATCAGTAAGAAGAGCAATAGTCCGTGATATCTGAACCAAGATCAGCTGCCTTCTTCCCCTACTCAGGTCTTGGAGAAGGAAATTGCACTCCCCACACGTGCAGCCAAGACCACAGGCCTCCTCTCTCCCTAACTCCCCACTGCAGGACTATTCCCAGAAGGAGGCAGCACATCGGCATCTCTTATCCATCCCCCAAGCTACCTGCTTCTGAGGCTAAGTGTTGGGGGCTTGAGGCAGAGAAGCGGGGATCCCTTCTACTGCTCAGCCCAGCCCCCACTCATGGGACTGAGACTCCTCCTTGGGCACAGCACCAATCTAATGTAGTGGTCCCACGCCAGAAAAGGCTAGTCACGGAGACCTGAGACTACTGCCCTCTCCACCCCATCCGTACTGAGAGCCGTTCCTGAACTGGAGATACTGCTCAGGGAGAAGTACACCCTTGCCCACGCATAGAGATTTTGCTCTGGCCAGATATCAAATATCTAGTAATCTCTCTCTAAGGAGCTGACTTCATTCGCAACAGAGTGTGGAGAAATTGAAGCCTCATGGGCACTCTCAAAAACATCAAGAAGTCATGGTGAAAGACAGTTGTGAAGAGCTTGTTAGATTCATTGGAGATATAGGCTGAAGTGTCTGCTGGCAAGAACTGGAGAAAGAAAGAGCTGGAAGGGACCATCTGGGGATCAGAAGGAATCTCAAACACTAAACTCTGATGGATCCCTTCAGAGGAACCCAAATTTGATTGTCTGTTTCTCTCAGGCAATTCATGCCCTGGAGCACTGTTGGAAGCAGTAGACCAGTCAGCGCATAGTAATGGAGTTTAGCAGTTGGGTGTGGTCAGGGACATAGGCAAAGAGAGCCTTGTCACAGTCACTATCATCTCCGTGTAACTAGGCACACTCTAGGTTGCACCCCATGAAAAGCAACATTCTCTGATTTTAACACTTGCTCTGAAGTACTGGTCACTAAATAGTCCAGCCAATTAATAAACACAATGAAAAGCCCCAGAAGGATGTGGGGAAGGTTCTGATACTCAGAGTTTTATCTACAATGTCCAGTTTCCAACAAAAGAATTGTTAGACGTGTGAAGAAACAGCCGAGCGTGACCCATACTCTAGAAAAAAAGCAGGCAACAGAAGCTGA
>NW_011922056.1:0-2070 GCF_000151845.1 Pteropus vampyrus
ACCGGGCAGAGGCGAGAGGCCGCGTGGGTCGTGGGAGGGGCCGGGAGCCCAGGGACCGGTCCAGAGGCCCAGGGGACACGGGAGACGCGTGACTGGCGCACGCATGCCTGCCCCAAGTGCACGGTCGCCCACGGAGCCTCATGGAGAGGGGGCTGACACCATTTTCTTTAAGGGCAAAATTTCTTCCTTGGAGAAAAACCAGCCGCCAACCAGCAAAACATGTCACGAGTCTGAACGCAAGCTGATGCACGGCGTCCGCCAGCTGCTGGACACAGCGCTCTGACCCAGCCCGGGGGGGCCGCCCACCGGATCGGGTCCCTGAGGAGCAACAGGGACGGGCTGTGTCTTCCCAAAGGGAACACGCAGAGCCCTACAAAGGCGACAGGCTAGATCCTGCGGCCCTGAGCCCCGCTCCGCCCGCCCGGCAGCCAAGAGCCACGACGAAAGGCTGCTGGGAAAACGGCCGACGTCGCTTCCTCCTGGGAGAGAAACGCGCTTTCCCAGCGAAAAGATTCCGAGACATCCTGGGCGGGGGGATGGATGAGAAAGGGGGAGGGGGAGGAAAAGTTGAGACAAGAAACCATCAGCAAAACAAAAAGGCACCCAACTGAGCGGGAGAAATATCTACCCAATGGGGCTAACGTCCGAAGCAGCTGAAGGCCTGTCCAGCCCAGCAGCAAGAAAAATCAGACGGTCGATTAAAGATGGACGGGGCCTGAACAGGCGTTTTCTCAAGGAAGACACACAGACGGCCAACAGGCAGATACGAAGGCACTCGACACCACTAATCACTAGGACAGTGCGAATCAAGACCACGAAGAGACGCGCCTCACACCTGTCAGAATGGCCGTCGCCAACAGGACAAGGAGTAACGAGGGTCGGAGAGGTCGTGGGGGGAAAGGAACCGTCACACACGGCCGGTGGGAACGTCGGCTGGTCAGCCCCTGTGGAAAACAGAGCGGAGGTTCCTCGGAAAGTTAAAAACAGGCCTGCCCTGCGACCCACGATCCCCCCTCCGGAAGGAAATGGCATCTCCGTCTCCAAGAGACACCTGCCCCACGTTCACGGCGGCCGAGACACGGACGTGACCGCACGGCCCCTCGGTGGGTGGTCGGATAGAGGGTGTGGGCCAGAGGGACACGAGGGGGTGTCAGCCCTTCGCGGCAACGTGGCTGGATCTTGCGAACGTCAGGCTACGTCAGACAGGAAAGGCCGAGGACCGTGTGATCTCACGCGCGTGTGGGGCGTAAAGCAGCAGCACACAAACGAAACTAGCAAACGAACTCAGAGACACAGAGACCGGAGGGGAGGGGACGGGGCGGGGAGCGAAAGGGGAGCGGAGCCAAACGGGGTGACAGGACTTCACGTGGCCAGCGCACGACCATGCGCAGGGGGAGCGTGGCCAAGTCGTGCGCCTGGATCTCTGTTGCTGGTCACCGATGTCACCGCACTCATTGAAAAATAAGAGAAGACGCTACGTTTCATTACAAAAAAGAAATTAAACGCTCCTAGTTTCTAAAAAAAAAAAAATACAAATAACCTAAAAGGCAGCGGTCACCAGGGAGGTGACTTCCTTCCGTGGGTGCCGGTGCGAGGAGTTCGGACAGTTGTCACCGGACCCAGGAGCAGGTGTCAGTGCCCTTGTCATCCCCGCACGGAGGGTCCGTCCTTCCTGGCCGTCTGCCCTTCCCTCGGCCCCGCAGGACAGAGGGGGACACCTGCCAGGCCCCTGCGTGACGGCGACAGCCAAGAGCGGCCCAGGTCCTGCCTGGGGTGGCGGCGGCAGCCAGGACAGACGCTCACCAGGGCAGCAGCGACAGGAGCCCGCGGCTCTCGCTGGAGGTCCAGAAAAACCGGAGGGTAATGGAGGAGCATGTGAGACAGGACGCCTCACCTCGAGACGCCCGGTCGCTCAGCGGAGAAGGGACGCGAGTCAGCTCCGCTGCCCGCTGCCCGCTGCCGCCCGCACAGCGCCTCTGCCGGGGGACGGCGGGGCCCTCGCGCCCCATCCCCGGCAGCCCCGCCCACTCGCCTGTGAAGGGACCCGCGTCCGGTCGCGGTGAGGAATGA
>NW_011922057.1:0-2069 GCF_000151845.1 Pteropus vampyrus
ATGTAAAAACTAATTCCACTCTTACATGTAAATGTCATCCTAACAAAACTTCTAGACTTTCACCTTAACCCAATAAAAGGCAAACACAAATAACCTCGCCAAACTGGCCATATTAACGTAATCAATGACTCTAAAATTGGACCCCGATAACTGAAACCTCATTCTTGAACCTCCTACAAACGCTCCCATGGAAAATACCCTAAATTCTCATAACCTTAAACACGTGACCTGACAACAGTTCTAACCCTGTCGACCTCACTGCAACTTATGGTTGTCAGAATAAATCTTACCTAAACCATCACTGTCACCTTTGCCCTAACCACCATCATGCTGACCACAGTATTCAAAGCCACCAGAACCCTAATTGCTCCAACATACCCTGCTCTCTGAATCCGGAAGCAAAGCTCAACTTACCAACAAATGACTGGATCACTCATCAACTAGCCAAATAGCACTTCAAGAAATAGCCTATCGAATGAAACTAACATAACAAAACGCCTAAGTACCCCTAGACAAATACTAAACTTCTATTCATGCACCTTTCAACCCATAAAACACTCATACACCCCCGATGTACCTTTATCTTCTAATCTTAACTGTATAATAGAACCCATAGCCCATACCCTCATCCACATTTTAAATCCAATACAAACCCAAGCCTTAACTCTGAAACTAAACCTAACCCTAACACGGTATATAACCTGAATTATAAGCCTCACTCTATTTTTTTTTAAATAACCATAACATTCTAATACCAACTTACTGACTCTAAAAAACACCTTAGCTATAGCCCAATATCTACACCATACCTAACCTTACTTCTTTATCCATCCCTACCAATAATCTATCATAAAATCTATTTTTAACCCTCATGTGATCCTATAACCTATCACAGGACCTAAAACAATTGACCTAAATTCCATCCTAACTCTTTCACACTAAACCTAACGGGAACCTTCACTGTGACCGACACCATACTAAACATACTCCCTGAACAAGTAGCATAACAAAACAACCCATTAGCAAATTAACCAGCAAACAAAACCCTCACCCTAAGTACCTCATCTGACCCAGCTGCCAACACTAATCGAGGAAGCCTAACAAATCCCATTAGCCGATAAACTAGCAGTCATCGGGTAAACCGAACCGCAATACCAAATAACCCTAACGACCGGTAAGCCTGAGCAAACATCGACAATCTCGCCATGAACGTTTAACCCATCATCTCAGAACCTTCTTTTCTAAACACCCTCTCTCTATATACACTTCCCCTCTCACCTTCATAGGCTCACCCTCACCCTATCCCCATAACCCTAAGCAGAAACCTCTAACTGAAGGCGATCCTTATCCCAAACCTTAAACACGCAAATATGAGCACTATAACTAACTCTAATTATACGTAACCTGAGTCTACTTACAATGAACCATAGATTTACCTCTATTACATATCCCGAATCTCAACCTACCCTTGAACACGACACTAGCGATAAGACCAGCTATAACTGTCCCAAATTCTAACCTAAACTTCCTTAACCCAAAAATAAGGCTTAAACCTCACTCTCACATAAACAGTATCCGAACTTCTACGCTAACCTAAGACACTTAACTTCGATCCTAACGGTAACTAACGCTAAACTATGATTGCCAATTGTTAATGTAACCTCAAATGCCTTGCTCCAATGCCTACCGTAATACCTAAAATCTGACCGTAATGAAAAAGCTAACTTTGAACCTAACACCACCAAATGACTTAAACGAATGAACGTACACAGACCAAAAAAGATCATCCAAAACTGACTAAAAAACTATAACTAACCGACTCTTGGCCAGATAACTCAGTTACCTGAGCTACTAACCAGACACCCCGCTAACATAAACTCATCGTAATCAACTCACCCGACTAACCCTCACTGTGTAAAACGACGCACAGAGATGATTCGAGTTCGACTGCAAGTAGTCATCATAAATAGATGTCAGGATGGATCCATATGACATCGTGCCGCATTCCGTCAACGTCACCGTTATCGGGCAGGGTGAACCAAACGGTTTTGGTTCGCACATCAGATGTT
>NW_011922058.1:0-2069 GCF_000151845.1 Pteropus vampyrus
GAATCAGCAGAGCAGGGTAGCTGTTTTAGTCAAGTTGATGGAGACTCATATATGATGCTCACTCACAATGCACAGGCTGGATGCTGGTAACGAAAAAACTGATATGTGTCAGTCTGTACAGACATTGAGCCAAAGCCAGATGACTTGGATCCTTTCCTACATGCCCCAGCGTCCTCCCAAGCTGCGCCCCAGCACAGGAGCTCCAAGAGAGTGTCCTTCAGCAAGTAAGTCCATGTGCAGGCCCTTAAAGAGGAACAGCTTGAGACTTCTGTAGCCCATCATGTGACTCAGCCACAATCTGTGTTGCTTTTCAAAGTCAGAAGTTGTGGGGACTTTTTTCCCTGGCATTAGAACCCTGGGCTGAGCATTCTGGTGTGGAACTGAGACCCCTCACTTCTATAGAGGAACTCCACAGCCAAGATATCCCTGATTTTTATTCACCACATGCAGGTGTGGGACCAGACTGTTCTGCATCTTAGCCCCTCATGCTAGTCTCAGAGTGACTTCTCTTGTGTTTCCTTAGTTGTAGAATTTCTGTTCAGCTAAACTTTGGTGATTCTCAGTGATGGTTATTCTATGGTTTAGTTGTAATTTTGAGGTGGTTGTGGGAGGGGACAAGCACAACATTTACCTACTCCACCATCTTGCCCAGAAGCCTTGTCCTGCTTTTTCTTAGAGTTTCTAAAGATTTTACTTTTAGTAGATGCTCTGATGTTTACTACACTAAATTACAACTCATCAGGCTCTATCTTGAAATAATATAATACCACTTCTTGAATAATATAAGATGCCAACAATTATATACATATTTCTCCCTCTTTTCTTTTTTTATTGTTGTCATATATTTTACTTCTAAACATGATAATAACCACACTATACACATAGATAATATTTTAATTAAAATAATTAGTTATTCTTTTAAAAATTTTTAAATTTTTATATAATTTCAAATTCACATAAAATTTGCATACACCATTCATACAGGTTCTCCAAGTATTAGTGTTATTATATTTGCTTTATCATTTTCTCTCCTTGCCTTTATCATATATTTTTCTGAATATTTAAGTAGAAATTACAGATACACTGTCTCTTTGCCTCTACATAGTTTAGCTTGTGTTTCCAAAAACAAGATCTTTTTTTACATAATCGAAGAAAATAACAATACTCAAAATTAAGGAGTTATTATTAATAAAATACTATTATCTAATCTTAGACCTTTTTCAGATATTGTCAATTGTCCCAAAAAGGCCCTCTATAGCAAAAGGAAATCTAAGATCATCTATTCTATGCAGTAACCATATATCTTTAGCATCCTTTTCCAAGAACAGTTTCTTAAAATTTCTATGAATTTTATAAAATTAACATTCTTAAAGAGTACTGGACAGTTATAATTTATTTCTCAATTTGGAGTTGTCTGGTATTTCCTCATGGTTAGATGCAGGTTACACATTTTTGGCTAGAATAGCATAGTAGTAATTTTATGCTCTCTGTGAATCATATCAGAGTCACATTTTATCAATTTGACCCTTACTAGTGATATTGACTTTCATTATTTGTTTAATGTGGGAAGGTTTTTTCACTATAAAGCTACTATTTCACTCTTTGTAATTAGTAAGAATCTTCTGGAGAGAAACACTGAGGCTAATCTCCTTAAATAATCACTCCCTATTTTTAACATCCATTGGTGGTTCTTGCATAAATCGATCATTATTATGATTGCCAAATGGTGATTTTCTAATTCTGTTTCTCCTTCTACATTTACTAATTGGCTTCTACTGTAAGAAAGAGTGTTTGTTTATTTATTCATTTGTTTATTATTTACTTACTTATCTATTTATATAATTGTGAACACTTGATTAATTACAATATTAAAATCATTTATTATCATTACAGTTGACCTTCATTATTTGCAGATTACATATTTGCAAATTTACCTACTTGCTAAAATTTATTTGTAAGCACAAAATAAATACTCGTAGTTCTTTTCTTTGGTTATTCTCAAACATGCAGAAAATGGCAAAAAATTTGAGTCATCTGACATACTGCTTCCACTGAGGTAAACAAGGTGA
>NW_011922059.1:0-2066 GCF_000151845.1 Pteropus vampyrus
GGAGATCGTGCAGTTTGGTGTGCACATGAAACATCCACCAGTACAGATTTTGTGGATGAATACCTTAATTTAGTTGACACATTATAGAAACACAGCAAAGCACAGTGAATGCGTCAGGTCTCCCGGATTCCAAACTCATTTAGAAGCTGCTTGTTGTGATGTTATCGCCCTAATTCTTAACTTCCTTGGGAAAGAGCCTAAGCAGTGTCCCCAAACTGTGACAAATGTTTACAGTGCTACGTGGAGCCTCAGCCTTGTAGAATCCTAGAGCTAATCAGAAGCTTGTGGACCCTACAAGTGCCTTTAACACCAATGAGTATGACAAAGTAAGCTGTTAGATCCAAATATAGCTGCCCTGGACTGCGTGACCACTGGGGCCTCCCATTCATGATGGGCTGTGTGTGGGAGGTAGTTGGTGCTTCCAGGGATGACCACAGATGCTGAAACTCCTTGCTCTGTGGCTAATGACCCTGTGACAGAGTGGTGAGTACAGGACAGTGATCAAAATCATCAATATAGGGACCCACACCTGAGTCACGATATGCCTCTTTCACGGAGAAGGTAAAAGTTTGGACAATTCCTCACTGCAATACTTCCATCTGAAGAGATGGATTATTAACAAATGTCCAGATACAGTCGGGGAGCGGAAAGAAGGAGTTAATAATGTAAATTGTACAGTAGTGAGGAGGTTTCTTTAGAAGATGAAAGCATGTCTTGTGTTGTGTGAGTGGGTCAATCTCCTGAGAAAACACAATCTCACGCAGACTCACATTCACTATCACACCTCACAAACACATAAATACTCGAAATGTCTAAAACACACGAGCTTCACACCTACGTATTATCCTTGCTTCTGCGGACTAAACAACTGACCAGAGAACTTTCCTGTGTGACCACTTTCTGTCATTACACCCCTAACCCTCATCCCCGGGGCAGGATTGCAGAATCACGGGGCTTCCACACCCAATCGGTAGGAATGGCACACCTTCTTCAGAACCTAGCTATCTCGTCAGTGACTGTGTGATTAAACAATACGTACGTTTTTCACTGCGTCTGTCGTACGCCTGTCATGGGAGAAAAGAAAACATTGTGAGGATCATATACCCCTGGACACTCTTCGCACAGGCCTTCTATTCTCTTGAGGACTCGAGGATACCAGATGGGAAACAGTGCCTGAGTTAACTACCACAAGGGAAAATGTACAGAACATTTGTGGGGAAGCTTGAGGCACTTCATAAAAGCTGTCTCAAGCCCCTTTGATTTGGCAATTACAAAATTCTTTTTGCTCGGAGGAAACTGCTCTGTAGAGGACACTGCTTATGACCCTACAGTGTGTAAGTAATGCTGCCCTGTTTGAATGCCCTCTTGAATCAGCTTTCCGGTGGTGGTAGACTCTCATTCGACATTCTCCCTAACTAGTACACTGTCTCCATCATCTAGCAGGTACACGCTCACATTTTCAGATTGTCATTTTATTGAAAAAGAAGTAAAGTAATATTTCCATTTCTGAGGGTGGAAGGCATTTTTACCTTGAGAGCAGATGGGATCTCCGCACTGGACGGCAATCTAGGAAGTGGCTGCACCGCGGTGGTAGTGGGAGCTAGAGGGACACAGAGTCACAATCAGTTATTGGTGATGCTGCTCAGGACTGTCTCAAAGAGCTCTGCTCAATTTCGTTGTGGGGCTAGAGAATGTGGAAGTGGGTGGTGAACAGTATGGACTGAGCGTCTTCTGGGACATTCTCATTGTTGGATGAAGAAGGCCAAGGAAAGAATCAGGCAAGAAAGAGAAATAGAGCCTTTGAAGGTCTTTTTCAAGGAAATCTAATACATCAAATAGCATCTAAATTGCATGCTATGTTTCAATGACAGGGTTCTGATTATCCTGCCCTTCTTAAAGCCTGGCCAAATTTCCACTTCCTCTAATGTACAAGACCATTTCAGCATCCATGCATTCATACATGACGCTAGTGTCTTCAGCATAAAAAATATTTCATATTTTACTTTTATTATGATGAACTTATACAGGTGCGATATTTATGCTGCTTTTAATCATTTGTGACCTAA
>NW_011922060.1:0-2066 GCF_000151845.1 Pteropus vampyrus
CAGGAAGCCAATCTACAGGTAGTTACTCCTACAATCCATCGCTAGTTCCCTCCTTGAGAATTCGTAAAGTATCTCACTCAACAGTAATGTAGATTCTCAGGATTAGAAATCAGTAAGCTGGTATATCAAGTAAGTTTACTTGCCTAGTCCCCTGACATTAACTAGCTATATACTTACACTGCCAGGACAAACACTATTAATTTAACAATAAGCTGTACAGCAGTGAAATTAAACTGCGCCTTCATGGACGTAGCAAAAATACAAGCACAGTTACCACTGTAAAGGGACTTAATATCTAGATGTGATCACTAGAAGAAGAGCCCCAACTGGAATGTAAACTCCATGAAAGACAACTGTGTTCACTGCTGTATCCCTAGTGTCGGAATAGTACTAGACATATGGTAGATTCTCAAGAATTATTTGTTGAATGAATGGAGATCAAGCAGCATAAAGGAATATATGATCAAGTACTAAAAATGTAAGAGTGGATGGCATTCAGCAAGAATAGTGAAGATGTGGCCTGGGCCTGGACCAGTGCATAGCTCAGGCCGCTCTCTGCCATGGCCCTGGAGGGCAGCAGCACATGGCAGCCGCGGTGGCCAAGAGCGGGCCCCCCACCCCTACCCACAGTGACCCCCGGCGCCACGCTGCCCTGCGGTACCACAGCCCCGCCACCCCCAGCCCCACCGCCGAGGCGCCGAGCGCCGAGGCCGCCGTGGGCATGCGGGGCTTCCAGGACTCCTTCGAGCAGCGCACGCCGCTGCGCCTGCTGCTGGACGCCAACAACGGCCCGCACCGCCTCTGCGGTCGCCTTCTGCACTCACCAGCTGAGCGGCGGCCAGTGGAAGCGCCTGGCAGTGCTGGCCAAGGCGTGCTTCGGCGGCAACATCGCCTCTTCATCTTCTTCCACGGCGCGCTCCAGAAGGCGCGGCTGCGCGAGTGAGTCAAGCGGCAGAGCATTGAGCGCCAGACGGCGCCGCAGATCATCAGCCATGGGGACCCCGCCGCCCAAGGTCTGATTCCTGCCGCCCGCCGGCATGGCGCACTGCATCCACCTGGAGCCCATCCGCTTCCACATCAAGGTTACACAGAGCATCCAGAACCATCATCAAGAAATGATTGGTTTCTACAGAGAAAACGGCTTCCATGGCTTGGTTGCGAATGACTCTGGTTACGCACTGAGCGATAGCCCCTACTATTTCAGTGCCTATGCCCTAAAACGGAGCAGAAATGGGAAAAGTCTCGCCACAAGCCAGTACCTGATGCACGAGGTGGCCAAGCAGCTGAACCGGAACCCAGACCACTTCCCTATTTTTGCCGCTCTATCAGGATATCACATTCTACCTGATGAGAACCTGACTTCCTTTCATTGGAGTTTACTTGATCTAGAACATCGGCTAGCTCCACTTAAGGTCCGGGCCCACCACCTGGTCTTGCCACCATGTGAGGTGGTGATCAAGGCTGTGGCTGACGACACCAGTACACCTCAGACCTAGAGGCCATAGCTAAAGATGTTTTCCAGCATTCTCAGTCTAGAACAGATGACAAAGTTATTCGATTTAAGAGAGCAGTTGGATATTATTCAGCGACTAGTAAGCCTGTGGCTTCACCCACCACACTACTTAGCTAGATCAAATCCATTTGGAATGCCTGGGATAGTGCCACCATATCCCCCGCGCCGCCACCATATCCCCCGCGCCGCCCCCATGCTCAACATTCCACAGACCTCTGCAAGCCAAGCCCGCAGCTCCGCAGGGGCACAGCCCAGGCACTTGGGTCAGGGTCCACACCGTACAGTCTCGCTGAGCCGGCCCTCACTTTGGTAACAAGTGAAAAGGCAAACTGAGCAGAACAACTATAGTAACCCTTCCCCATGAAAGGAACACATACTCCACTGTGTGAATAGGTTCTCCCTCATCAGCCAGATCCCATCAAGCAGGTCCCAGCGGCAGCCCAAGTGACGTGGAACTCAGCCAATTTTCCGGGTCCTCATGTCATCATCTTTAAACATGATGGAAGGCCCTGGGAAGAAGCTGCAAACCCATATCAGTGGGAACAAAACTGGG
>NW_011922061.1:0-2065 GCF_000151845.1 Pteropus vampyrus
GAAATCAGACAAATATAATTGGTGTTCATTATATTTTAAACAGCAGTGTCCTTAATCTTTTCATATTAGAACACATTAAGCCATAAAACTTTTTATTTATTATCACAACATCATGGTTTACCAAACGTAAGGCACAGGGAAAGCATCGGGATGTTAGGAAAAATAAAGATTCTAGGGGAGAAAGGAAATGCTCTAGGGCTCTGTTCATTTGTACTGTGCTGGTCTCATGAAGGGTCACATTCAGTGTTAGGTTGAGAGAAAGGGTCACCATTGCCACCTGTGTCATCAGACCTGTGTGTCACAGGCACCAGGGTGGACGGACTCAGCTTCTTCAGCCTGGAGTCCCAGAGTCCCCCTTTCCTCTGCGTCACTCTCACTATCCAGGGCACGAATCACCTGAACGCTTCCCGACCAAGCACCCAAGTTCAGTTGGTCCTGTAAGACATTTGAAGACAATCTGGGTAGAAATAAGACCCCCTTCCAAGAGTAGCACCAGGATTCAGTGTCCTGTCAGCTGATTCCTGGGGAAGCCAGGGCCCGTGAGTGGTCACTGCTCCAGGGTGTGAGGAGCCTTGTGGGTCCTGCACGCCCTCACCAGGGAGTCATCCTCCCTCTGTCTCCTTGCCCGGCGAGAGCTGCCAGCATCCGTGTTCTCCTTGCAGATCTGGCATCAACATGTGTGCAGGTCAAAAGCTGGAACCTCAGCCTGAGTCTCAGAGGAGATGGAGTTTACACAGTGTCAAGAAGTTTCAGTCAGGCCAAGGAACAGGGTCCTCCTCACTGCTCCTCCTCTCCTGCTTCAGCTCATTTACTGGACGGTTAAGTAGTGTCTCTGTTGCATAGATTTAGAATTTAATTTAGATGTATATTTTATGTTTACTGAAGATTTTTGAACGAAACAATTTAACTACAACTGGTTTCATTTTAAATGTTTTTTTTTAAATATATATATAAAATAAAGCACATGAATAGAAACACACTCTGAACAAGATACGACTCAATGAATTATTATAGACAATCACCCCAATCACCACAATCAGGTCACCCCTTCTCTCCTATAAAGCTCTCTCAGTATAAATTGAGAAAAATAACAGCAAATTTAGTTCTTTCCACATGTCCATAGGTCAGTGTCTTCTTGGAAATTTTATTTTGTGAAGTCTCTTTTTTATTCCTCTGGAAGAGGGTCATGGGAACAGCAGTATCGGAGATCGTGCCTGATGACGTAGATCCCAGTACATTTACCCCCATGAGTTACATGATTGCATATAAAAATCAAGTCGCACTGTTCTTCATGTAACTATAGTACACCATTCTCTTCCACCAGTTATTACAAGGAGGATGATGAGGTTCTAATTTTCTTTAGCTTATAGCTTATTTGCTTTTTACTGTTCTTTAGACAAACAGAGGACTTTTCTTTCTTCAAAACCCAGTAATGTATCATAGACCCTGTCATTAGCAAGTGCACATTCAAAAAGATCAGGGTGTTCTTTTAATATGCAGATATAAAACATTTTTCTCAAGTCTCAACATCTAAGTGATCATCACATAGTCATTAATTTCCTGAGTTCCTTGTTGTCAGAAGGTAGGCTGTTTCTCCACCTTCCTGACTCAGGTTTTGGTGCAATGATAGGAGATCTTGGATTTCCCGGGCCCCTGTATCTGCAGGAAACCCTCCTCGGAGTGAAATCACTGGGCTCATTGGAGTGTGCATGTTCAGTGCTGACACATGAGGCCAAAAGCATTTCCGAGAGGCCGGTGGCTCTGATGCTTAATCAGACCGTGCATTTGTCACGACAGGAGCTGGGTCATGCCTGTGCACTCTGCAGAGAGAATAAGGGCCTTTGTCCCCGAGCACCTCCTGCAGAATTTCATCCCGCATCACCTCTCATTCCTGTGTGCCCTTCTGCATCCCTATCCTCTCTCCCTCACTCCAGCTGGTCTCCACTCTTTCCTGCCTGACCATTGAAACGTCCCCTGACTGACTCCTTGATTCTCCTTGCCTTCCGTTCAGACCTCCATGTGGGGACTCTGTTCTGGTATATGGGATCTTCTAGACCTTGCTAGC
>NW_011922062.1:0-2063 GCF_000151845.1 Pteropus vampyrus
CAGACTTTTCCACTAGTGTGCTCATGTCATGTAGAGCATGTCAAATATGTCTGGTCATATTAATTACATTCTTCTTGAACATGGCAAAGAAATCCTAGTGGAATATGAGAACTGAGAAACCAAATTATGAATGTGCCATATGGTCACTGATGCGAGGACAAATGTGTAGCAAACACTATAATTCCACAGCATTGATAATGTTGTTTTGTCTATAGGACAGCTACTTCAGAGTATAGGAGGGCTTTTTCAGTGTCCCTTCCTATGCCCTCAGCTGTCACAGTCATATGGATGAGCCTCCTACCAAAAGCACACATGATTCTCTGCCTGAAATCTTTCTCAGCTAAGGTTTCTCTCCTCAAGTTTGCATTCTAAAAAAACATTATAGTGGAGGAGTGTATGACTGTGAAATGAGCATTTAGTCATATTTCTGGCAGCAGGATTTATTTTCCCCATCATCACATCCACCTTGACTCTGGCTACAAAATATTACATGACACCCACCACATCATGGGAGCCAAGCAAAGGTCTGTACTGACAAGAAAGACTCTCAGACAACGACATATCTGTGAGGATTATTTACATTCCAATACCACGAAAATCTCCTTTTGGGTCCTCGTCCATGTCAATCCTTCCATCCCCAGGAAACACACCAAAAAATGGCAAGAGATGTCCCTGGTGCTACCCTCTTTAGTGCTTTGCAATAGATACCACCTCTGAATAGCTTTGAATTGAACTCATGATATTCCAAGTAGCAGAAAGTTTAAAAACACATTATAATAAGTAGAATACTTAAAGTTATTAGTTGAGGACAACAAAAAGAAGAAAAGGAACAACAAGGAAGCTGCTACTATAACGAGAAGACCCTTCAGATTTGTCTGTCTTGAGGACATGATGTCAGCTAATAAGAGGGAGCAGCTCTAGCTCTTCTCTACTCTAGTCCACTCCAAATATGGTTAGAATACTATTGGGGGAGTGACCATCATGTGACCTGCTGCTCTGCACAGACTGCCAATAAGTGCTCTGGCCCTGGAACATTCCCCTAAATAAAAGTGGGGTGCTGAGCTGTCACTTGGCCCCAGATTCTCCCCAGGAAAAAATCTCTCCCCTGAAGGATTCTCCCCTATTCTGGGTAAACCATGAATTTCCTTGTATGTGCTACTTAAGCCTGTGTTTTATATGCCTTCCCTGGCCTGCCCTGCCAGTATATCTGCTCACCTCCCGCTGCCACTGGGAAGGGAACACAGCCTTCACCTGCAGCACAAGAGGGATGCATGTAGTCCACTGCCGTCAGTCAGTTATCAGGAGGGACCCACTGGCCATGGGAGACTGATGTACACTACAGATGCTGATCTTACTGTGTCTCTTCTCCTTCCTGCAAGTAAAGCATTTTTCCAACCAGTGCCTTGTGTGTTGGTAACTCAGAACTCATAAAAGGTGCAGTGGGTCAAGGTCTGTGGGCTCCTTCGTCTGATGGTTGGCATCATGATCTCCCCATCCTCCACACAATGGCAATCCTTGGTTGGAATTGGTAGCTGGATTGCCCTACTTGACAAACACTAAAACTTTATATGAGGAATAATAAAGCTACCTGAGCAAGAGAAGACTAGCTATTTATCAACATTCATACTTCCCTTCTTTTATAGAATTGGAAGTTTCACCTGAGCAATATAGCCAGAGCCAGCAGCTACAAACAGACCTTAGCCCCTTTCCCTTGCCCTCCATCTTGGGGCTAGACATGGTGGTGGGCAATCCCTGACCATGTAAAGAAAGAGAACATCCTAAGGTGGCAGAGTAACAAGATACCAGCCTGACAACCAGCCCTCGAGTTCCCACCGAGAATTTTACATAAGAGAGAAACGAGTAAGTGAAGATGTTAGGGAGCCAGAGGCAAACGGAGGAGTTCAGGAGTGGAAATATAGATGGAGACATCATCTTCACACTGGTGAGATTTGGCAAAGTAGGAACCAGAGACAAGATAGAGATTAAAGACAGATCCCTGAAGAACACCAAAACTTAGAGGTGGAAACAGAAAGACAAGTGAGAGAAGTAACAGCAAGAGGAAC
>NW_011922063.1:0-2063 GCF_000151845.1 Pteropus vampyrus
TATTAGTGACAGCTGCAATGTTTACTTGACTATCAAATTTTCAAAGAAATATTTCAGACCCAAAGAGCTTGTATTTCTTCTCTATTGATTCATTGTACTGATTTTCTGTTACTACACAACAAACCATTCAAAAGCTTAGTTGCTTAACACAATGATTTATTATTATTTCTAATGGTTCTGTCAGTTGACTAGGCCCATGTCGGGAGCGTTAAGCCTGCAACTGCTGGCACAGCCCACCTGTTTCTGACTAGCCAAGTAGAAGTCACCTCATCTGGTGGACGCCAATGAGCTTGTAACAAATACTCTCTTCCCTGATCAGTCCCGCCCCTGCCCTCTCCACTTGAGTGTATAAATATAACCGCTCGACAATAAAATTTTGAGGCTTGATCAGAACACTGTCTTGCCTCCATTCTTTTCTCCCGCCCATGTTTTATTCAAGGTACGGTCCTCCTCGGGTTCTACGCAATAACTAGGTCCTGCAGGTCGGGACAAGTGGCGCCCAACGTGGGGCTCGAGGCACGGACCTTTACCGGACAGCATAATTCGTGAAAGGCGTGCACGCACCTAGGAGTGCCTTCCCGGCGGCTGCGACCCCCAGACGTCGGAACGGCGGGTAAGTCATTGCTGTCCCATTTTTAACATGGGCCATTCAATCTCCAGAGAGGAGACCTTTATCAAAGAGATAAAGAAGTCGTTAAGGGAGAGAGGAATTCGGGTTAAGAAAAAGGATTTGGTTAGTTTTTTTCTGTTTTGTTGATGAAAAATGTCCGTGGTTCATTCTTAGCGGCCCAGATATTCATCCCTTGAGTTGGCAAAAAGTAGGAAAAGATTTAAATAGATTACTAGAAAAAGAGGGACCAAATGCTGTCCCCGTTAGTTGTCTCAGTTATTGGGGACTCATTTGAGATATCATTGAAGGGGCCGAAACTGATAGTAATAAGAGACAGCTGCTATCGGTAGCCACTGAAACGCTCAAACAGCTCTCTCGCCCCCCATCCGTTAAAGGTGGAGCTACCTCTTCCCCCTGTCCTTCTGTAGTCGTGGACATAGAGCCCTCGCCTCCGTCTGGAGGCCCTTATTCTCAAATATACCCCATAATCCCAAAACCCGGCCCTGAACCCCTTGATCCCGGAGATGCAACTGTTCTGGAGGACGAGGCCGCCAAATATCATGAGCCTGTTTGGCCTTCATCTCATACCTTTTTTGCTGCAGGGAAGCCTGCCACGTGCCCCCCTCCTTACAACCCCCTCCATATCCCTCAGGCGGTTCTTGACCCCTTTTTGGAGACAAAGAAACAACTGCAACAACAAATCAAAGCCTCAAAAGCGTCTTTACTTTACAGAGTGAATTGGCTAATTTACAATTAGAAGTCTCCGCTCTACAAAATTCTATTTTTTCGGGCCTCAATCTAAGCCCCCTTAAGGGACCCCGGGCCAAACCCTTTGTTTTCCCCATCATGACTCGATCCGGTGCCAAACCCTCACAGGACCCGGATACAACTCAGGAGGCGTCTACTGACGCCCAAGAGGCCCCTAGAGCCAGCACACCTGATGACCCAGCTTATGACGATGTGGCACAATCTGAGGAAGAAGGGAAAGACCCACATAACGATTCTGAAAATGAGGGAGACTATCAGAACCTTTTGCCTACTGTAAAACGGAAAAATTTAAAACTGTCAAAGATTTACACAGTGCTATAAAGAGCTATGGCCTCACAGCTCCCTTTACCTTGTCCATACTTGAAAGTTTGCCTGGCGATGGCTTTCTGTTGCCGGGAGAATGGACAAGAGTGGCCCAATCTGTGCTGAATAGGGGAGAGTTTTTAACTTGGAAAGCAGAATTTCTTGACAGGGGGGAAACTCAGGCAATGCGCAACCAGAAAAATCCCCGGTCTCCCACGGCCACCTGGACTGCTGATAAGATATGTGGGAGGGGAGACTTTGCCTCTGAACGTAAACAACGCAGTTTGTCCGCTGGGATCCTTAGTCAAACAGCGGCCGCTGCTATCGGGGCCTGGAGAGCCATTCCTCTAAAAGGTTCGGTCACCACGCCCTTAAGCAAAAT
>NW_011922064.1:0-2061 GCF_000151845.1 Pteropus vampyrus
CAGTACTTACTTAGAGGGCCGCCTTACTTCACAGCATCCAACAATGACTGCACTATCTGGATCATACAAGCCAGGCAATCCCAAAGGAGCTTGCTGTACAAGTGGTGCTCGCTTTCTCTCAGCTTTAGAGGATAGCTATCTCTTCTTAATGGCAAAATGGGACCAGAAGAATTGAAATACCTTACCACCTAATAAATCCCGGCAGTCTAATCATGTCTTTGCAGCACGTACGCTCTCTTCCAAAAGGCAACCGCCTGAACCCGCTTCGTACGAATTTCCACACTCAAAAGGCTATATTGTCAGTATGGATATCACAGCCTGTGGCTGTGGGTAGATTGCACATTTGCTTCCTGAACTACACTTCTCCAGGCTCATCTCCGAACAATCCTGCAGTCTTTTCAAAATCCCTGTATATCGCTATGCAGAGAAAAGAAGTACGGAGAGCCGTATCTAAGGAGAAGCGGACAGAGTGGAATCTGCTCTTTTCAGAGATCTGATCCAACATTATTCGCCAGAGTCATCTGACGTCTGCATTAAACAAATTTGGATCCCAGCCTCAGGCTCCATCGGTTGGTCAGTATCCCCCTGAAACATCAGTGGGAGACGGTTTCCCTTTCCATACTCATTGGAAAACATGGTCCGTTCGTTTCGGCCGGTGCCTCTGAATATTCAGGTTAAAGAACATCCTCTCCAGAAGGATTTCCCTTCATATTACCCTTCCTACGACACGCCACACAATGTGGCTTCCTCTGTGCCGAGGCGAAAAACGATGGCAGACTAAAGCTTTTATTCCGCTCTTACTACACAGCACAAGCATACTGCCACTGTCTTATCACCCTTTTGTGCATTCTAGGCAGATAGCAAGCTAAGGAGAACGGATGTCAAAACTGTTTCCAACCAGCGCTTTGGTGCCGGACAAAGGACACGACCGAACAAATCTACGGTTTTGTCAGACTGGGATTGAGCCTGACTCAGGTCCCAAGGAACGGGGCTCAGTTCTTGCTCACATCCTAAATGCTTGACTCCAGGTACAGGCAAGAACTCCAATTTCTCTGCTTTCTTACAGTGCCGACTTTCTTTACAGCATACAGCAAAACTTGCACCAAATGATCGAATACACTTCTGGACTAGAGAAATCGAGCGTTCCAAAACGGTTTCCTTTGCATGCGCTGTACACCTTCTCGCACTTTAAAGTCTTTCTAGCTCCGTAATGGCAGAAGAAGACCCGAACACATAAAGCACCATACCACCGGGTTAATCGCCGCATTCTAAGAATGTGTCTTCAGCATAGACGCTCTCTTCCAAAATGCTGCTGCCCGAACCCGCTTCGTACGAAATTTCCCAATGGATCTGCCAGCTTTCCAATTTCACACTTTCTCTTTGTGGTAGGAGACCAAGATTGCTTCAGAGTGCACAGTTCCCATGTCACTGCATAGAACAATGCTGCAGCCCAGTGAATGTATCGGTCTATCAGTCAGCATAAAGGATGTCTACTGAGCACCGTTACTAGGCAGAGGCTTCCAGAATGGAAGCAATTCTGACAAAGGCTATGCCTCCAAAATCATGCGTCAGAGTGCTCTAACTTCTGAATGAAGCATACTTGCATTCCAGCCTCAAGGCTCCATCAGTGGCTCGGAAGCCCGCTGACACATCCCAGAGACAGTTTCAGTTACCATATGCATGAGAAAACACTGTTCGTTTATGGACCGGCGCTTCTGAGGACACAGATTACAAATACATCCACACCAAACAATTTTCTTTAAAATGACCCTTCAGCACCACACACGCTCACGCACAGACACACACAGAGTGGCTTTTTCTTTGGCGTTTGCCAAAAGACCGCATATGAAAGCTGTTATTTGACTCGACCACAGATTGCAGACATGCTGCCCCTGGAAGAGTACATGCTGCTGAATTCTTTCAGATGGCAAGCTCGAGACGATGGATGTCCAAAGACTTTTCCACCACCACTTTGGTACGGCAAAAGGGCACATGAGAAACAGCTTTACAGATCTGTCAGTCTGGGACGGAACACCCACCATGTCACACACAACAGAGTGA
>NW_011922065.1:0-2060 GCF_000151845.1 Pteropus vampyrus
AGGACCATTACGACCATCCAGGCAGAAAGGTGAGAGCGAGGTAGGTGTCTGCTTCCGTCTGAAGTCTGAATTCCAATGCGGAAAGCAGGAAGGAGCAGAGGCTTAGGAAGGAGCCCCGGGGCCTCTGGGATGAAAAGAGATCATGCTGAATTGTGGCTCTGGAACGCCCGGGGTCCACACTCCGGGGAGGTGGAGGTGCTAGGAGCGGCCTGTCTTCTCCGGTAGACCAGGGGTCCACACAGGTTTCCTTCGAAAATCCACCATATACATATATATGCATATAGATGAACATATATATGCATATATATGTATATGGTAGATCTGGCAAAAAGCTCTCTTCTGACGTCCATTTTGAGCCGGAACTGCAGACTTCCGAGATAAGGCTCACTTGCGGCAAATTCAAGGCCCTCCCGGCGCCTCGGGGCTCTGAGGGCGATGCTCGGTCGTCTACGGCTACTGGGGTACAGAAGTTGCAGAAGCACTCACTGACACTTTGAGCCCCTAGAGGTACAAACGGCGTCTCATTCCTCTCTGTATCCTCAGGGTGCAGAGCTCAAGGCCACCCACAGACAGCGTACCCAGGGATGCTTTGGCCCCTCCGTCTCTGGCGGCCGTCACCCGCTGGAAAGAGCTCAGTTGGGGGACACTGCAGACAGCTGTGGGTCTGATTTCGGCCTCCGTGCCTTATGAGCTTTGCGATCACCCCTTTGAGCCTTTCATTTCTTCATTTGTAATGCGTACACGGGGACCATTACGACCATCCCTGGCAGAAAGGGGAGGGAGAGGGAGGTGCCTGCTTCCGTCCTGAAGTCTGAATTCCCATGCGGAAAGCAGAAAAGAGCAGAGGCCTTAGGAAGGAGCCCCGGGGCCTCTGGGATGAAAAGAGATCATGCTGATTTGTGGCTCTGGAACACCTGGGGTCCACACTCCGGGGAGGTGGAGGTGCTAGGAGCGGCCTGTCTTCTCCGGTACACCAGGGGTCCACACAGGTTTCCTTCGAAAATCCACCATATACATATATATGCATATAGATAAACATATATATGCATATATATGTATATGGTAGATCTGGCAAAAAGCTCTCTCCTGACGTCCATTTTGAGCCGGAACTGCAGGCTTCCGAGATACGGCTCACTTGCGGCAAATTCACGGCCCTCCCGGCGCCTCGGGGCTCTGAGGGCGGTGCTCGGTCGTCTGCGGGTATATATATGTGCAAATAGATATATATATATATATATATTTTTTTAATATATATATATATTTATTTATATATATATAGAAAGAGTGAGAGAAATAGACAGATACATAGATAGATAGATAGGTAGATAGAGAGAGAGAGAGAGAGAAGCAGAGAAAGAGAGAGAGATAGAGATATAGAGATATCTATAGATTCAGATACAGATATAGATATAGCTATATCTAGGGAAGCTCTGGCAAAAAGCACTCTACTGACGTCCATTTTGAGCCGGAACTGCAGACTTTCGAGATACGGCTCACTTGCGGCAAATTCACGGCCCTCCCGGCGCCTCGGGGCTCTGAGGGCAATGATCGGTCGTCTGCGGGTACTGGGGTACAGAAGTTGCAGAAGCACTCACTGACACTTTGAGCCCCTAGAGGGACAAACGGCGTCTCATTCCTCTCTGTATCCTCGTGCAGAGCTCCAGGCCACCCACAGACAGCGGACCCAGGGAGGCTTTGGCCCCTCCGTCCCTGGAGGCCGTCACCCGCTGGAAAGAGGTCAGTTGGGGGACACTGCAGACAGCTGTGGGGCTGATTTCGGCCTCCGTGCCTTATGAGCTTTGCGATCACCTCTTCGAGCCTTTCATTTCTTCATTTTGAGTGCGTCCACGCGGACCATTACGACCATCTCTGGCAGAAAGGTGAGAGAGAGGGAGGTGTCTGCTTCCGTCCTGAAGTCTGATTTCCAAAGCGGAAAGCAGGAAGGAGCAGAGGCCTCAGGAAGGAGCCCCTGGGCCTCTTGGATGAAAAGAGATGATGTTGATTGTGCTCTGGAACGCCTGTGTCCACACCCCGGGGAGGTGGATGTGCTAGGAGCGGCC
>NW_011922066.1:0-2058 GCF_000151845.1 Pteropus vampyrus
TCACATGCCTAAATGAAATCTTTAATGGATCTAATTACTTACTGTAATAATCATGAAGTTCATTGTGCCTTTCAGTTCCAATATTATACAGCATGTAATATAAAGGTTTTTTTTACAGTGTTTATTTTGGTAAGATATAGTTGTTAAGAGGGAGTTTTTTTGTTTGTTTCTATCTTGGGTTTTTGTACTCTAAAATAAAGTTAGAAATTGTGGAGATTTAGAAATGTATGTTCTCTTTCTCAAAACTCATATCACAAAGGGATTCCACTATGTTCTAAGTCATAGCATTAAGAATATATTTAAAAGTCTTCATGTAATCGAAAAATACATGTTTTGCTTAAAATGATAACCATTTCTGGAAGCAGAGCTACTTAATAACCATATGTTAATATTTTACATTTCATTTTTGTTGTTTAAAAAAATATTCAATTTCAATTACATTTGACTTTCAATATTGTGTTAGTTTAAGTTGTGTAGCCTAGTGTTTAGGCATTTATAGCAGGGATCCCCAACCCCTGGACCGTGAACTGGTACCGGTCCGTGGCCTGTGAGGAACTGGGCTGTCTAGCAGGATGTGAGCGACGGATCAGCAAGTGAAGCTTCATCCATATTTGTAGCCACTCCTCAGCGCTAGCATCACCGCCTCAGCTCCACCTCAGATCATCAGGCATTAAATTCTCATAGGAGCACTGGTCCGTGGTGCCAAAAAGATTGGGGACCGCTGAACTATAGAACTTACACAGTAATCTCCCTGATAAGCCTAGTTACGCCTGACTCCATACACTGTTAAGGCAATATTATTGACTATATTGCCTATACTATATTTTACATCTTCATGACTGGTTTGTAACTGCCAATTTGTACTTTCTAACCACTTTAAATTTTTCATACAGTTCCCAACTCCCTCCTACCTGGTACTATCAGTTTGTTCTCTGTACCTATGAGCTTATTTCTCTTTTGTTTGTTGGTTTATGTTGTTTTTTAGATTCTACAAATAAGTGAAATCATATGGTATTTGTCTTTCTCTCTTGGACTTATTTCACTTAGCCTAATACTCGCTGTCGCAAAGAATAAGATTTCATTTTTTATGGCCAGGTCATATTTTATTTTATTTGTACCACTGTTGTGTCCAGAATAACCAGACCCAACTTGAGTGCTCTTAATCAGGAGACAGTTTGTTAGCCAGCGGCTGTCCTTGCAAAGGAGCAGCCTCGAAATGCCAAGATACAAGGTTTTTAAGCCCCAAATCCCATTCCTCATTCTGTCTTAAACACAAAGGTCCATCTTTCTCCTATTCACTACCTGTCAACCCACTGGTCAGGTGTGCAAGCGGGAAGTACAGAAGCAGAAAGCTTGTGTTAGAATGTTATGTTCCTATGGGTGATTGCCTATGTTCTCATGGACAATAGCCAGTGTTCCCATGGGCGATGGCCAAACAGTAATTTTCAGCTTATATACAATTGATTATTTTTCATGCCACGCAAGCAAGCAGGGTTACACAGGCTAAAATTGGCAGTTAGCGTATGAGCTCATTGTTACAAGTTTCATGATTAACAGAATGTGGTTAGGGGTTCCAGAAACTAGGCCTAAGTTATAGACTTCCTTTGTCCAGTTTCAGGTTTTAATTATTCTTTAACCCTTTCACATTTCAGCAGGCCATTACACCACCTCTTCTTTATCCAGTTATCTATCAATGGACTCTTAGGCTGCTTCTCTATCTTGGCTATTGTAAATAATACTGCAGGGGACATAGGAATGCATATATCTTTTTGAATTAGTGTTTTGGATTAATTGGATAAATACCGAGGAGTGATATTGCAGGGTCATGTAATAGTTCTATTTTTAATTTTTTGAGAAAACTTCATGCTGTTTTCCATCACGGCTGCACCAATTTGCAGTCCTACCAAAAGTGCACAAAGGTTCCCTATTTTTCACACCCTCACTAACACTTGTGATTTGTTGATTTATTGGTAGCCATTCTGGCATTTGTAAGGTGATGCCTCATTGCGGCTTGAATTTGCATTTCTCTGATGATTAGTGATGATGAGCCTCTTTTCA
>NW_011922067.1:0-2058 GCF_000151845.1 Pteropus vampyrus
GAGGTTGGACTTTCGTCTTTTGTTCCTAGGGGCAGGAAGTTAGCAAGACAGCTGACGAGAAGAACACGTGATTTTAGAGCAGGCTCTCTCGGTCAGCCACTTGCTTCTAGGCGCATAGGTACTGCCGTTCACGGGACCGAGCCTCGGGTGGTTGCTTCCATGTACTTTGGCCCAGAGTCCAAGCACCAGGAACCCTCGCTCGGCCCCAGTGGCTTCGGACGACTGTCCTTTGGAACCACGCCGTGGAAAGAGCGTTCCACTTTTCCAAATGGCCAGCCCAACCTCAGACCCGAAAGCTGACCCACCGGCCCCTCCCTGGGACCACTGCCCAGTAAGAGCAGACATGCTTCACCTTGTTCTATTCAGGGGCCACAGCATGTGAGCTGGGTCCTAGGTCATAAAACACTTCCTGACTTGGGACAACTTCTTCCTTCCTCCCGCTTGATTTAGATGGATTTCGTCCCCAATTCTTGTCCTTTCCTAAGCTACGAAGTGAGAAGATCATTTCCTTGAGACGTCTCCTAAATTTTCATATCAGCACTTCGGTGCTACAAAACTTGCATCTAAGCACTGCTCTAGCTGCACCCCACAAATCTTGCTATGTGGTGCTTTGCTTCCGTCCAGTCCCAAGTCATCTTGAGTTCCCCCCGGTCTCTCCGTTGACCCACACGTTGTTCAGACGTGCACTGGATCACTCGTTTCCAGATATTTGGGGATTTTCCCAGATCATTCCGTGAACGATCTCCGGCTTAGCTCCGCCGCGGTCAGAGAACCCAGGGCACCCAATCCCCATCCTGTTGCCTTTGTTGACACTTGCGGCACGGCACGGAACGAGGTCCGTCTTGGGCGGTGTGTCGCGTGCACTCGGAAACCACGTGCTTCTGAAAGACGTGTTTCTGAACATTCCACTCTCACGCCTCTGCACTTTCTCTTAACGTGAAGCTTCCTTCATCCTCTCCTCCCCCTTTCTTCTCCCGATGATGACAATAATACTTCATTGGCTGCCTACGGGGAGGAGAACCCTGGGCCTTTCGAGCCACGGAAATGCATTAATTGTTTCCTAACCTATTTTTCCTCTTAGAAAGTCAAGAAAGAAAACAAAATTCAAAGAAGACAGTTGACTCGTGGTGGCGCACCGGGCGCAAAACCAGTTACCTACGCATACGCACACGAAAAAGGATACAGGGAGCGAAGCGGACCTGGCGAGGAAACCTTGGCAGGTGACGAACGGGAGAGACTTTCAGACGGGCAAGCACCAGAGACTGGAAAATACCTGCAACTGAAGGCCGAGCGCAATCAGAGAAAGTGCAAGAACAGAGTCAATGAAATCGAAGGACTGGAGACGGTCCCGGGTGGACCGTGACATCGCAGAGCTACAGTCTGAACACAGGCCTGTTTGCCGCTGCCCTGCTCTGATCCTGCCCCGAACTTACTTGCACTGAACAAAGCCAAACTGGCATCGGACCCGCTTCGATCTCCCAGAACGACACTCCCAAGAAAGGCAGTTAACTGACTAGGAAGGAAACTCAAATCAGAGCAAGTCTCAGACCACTGCCAACCTGTCCAGCCAAGGGAAACCAAACAGAGGAGCACATCTACCTAGAAGAGGGAGCCACGGAAGCCTTGCGACGTTCGAGAAATGCCGGGCTTTTGGCATCTGGGAGGGCCTCTCCCGTCCCTGCCGGCAGCATGCCCCGTAGCCCCACGGGAGACCACTGAATCGTTGACACACTCCATCTTCCCATTCGGGGGAGAAGCCTCTTAGTGAAACGGACATCATGCTCCAGATCAGATCCGCGCTCATTACCTAGTCTAATCGAACGCGCCCTTTGTTCCTAAATAGGAATGCACGTGCTTTTAAGCATCACGGGACAGTGAGAGAGGAGCTCGTGATGAACAAACACAACTACGTCTCGGAAAGACAAACGACCCAATTAAAAACTGGGCAGAGGACCTGGACAGGCATTTCTCCAAAGAGCACACGCGCATGGCCAGCAGACGTATGAAAAGACGCTCAAAAGGGGGTGATCGTCAGAGAAATGCAAACTCAAACCACAA
>NW_011922068.1:0-2058 GCF_000151845.1 Pteropus vampyrus
GCAGCTCTGGGGGCACACAGTTGGTGCTCAAGGAGCACTCATGAAAAGAGGGCAAGAGTCAGACCATCCCGAGACCCTTCAGAGAAACATTTCTCCCTACCCTATGATCTTTCCTTTAGAAGGTTCTAGTAGCTGCAGACATTATCTGTGGGCACTCACACTCCCCTGTGCCTACCAGATTCTTCCGGGTCATTGAAGCACTGATGCTGTTCCTGGCTGTCAAAGGACGTCATCGGGTGACATCACAAGGCCTGGGGATCACTAGCGTCAATCTGGGAAAAGACACAGCCAGGCTGCCTAACGTTTTAGGGTCTTACGCAAACATCCAGGAGCAGCTTCCTACTCAATATGCAGGCAAAATCACCTCCTTGGGGACATAATCCCTCTTCTGGCTGCTCTCCGGAGGAAATGCGAAAGAAGTAGTTGAAATATCATAGGGAAAATGAGGTTTGGGCTTGGCAATGAGTAAGTCGAGGCGTTTCACACCCTGAAAGAGGTTGCGTGAGCAAGATGGCTCCACAGTAACTACGGGCAGACCCTCCAATTCCAAGCCATGCTGGGGAGAATTCGGAATGTGGCCCCAGCCCCCCAGGAAACATGCACGTGGGAGGCCACAGACCGGGCCCGGTGCAGGGTGCTTCCCTTGGTATTCAGTACACCACGGGGGCAACAGTTCCCTGCAGAGCTTTGAAGTGTGGGGTTCCAAATGAGTATCGGGACTTGAGGAGGTCTGGGCGCCTCCCACAGGGTCAACTCCCACAGCCCAATGTATTCTCCCTGCCCCGGTGCAGGAGGCCTGAGCCTCACCTCACTCAGGGAGAGAACAACTTAGACCATGTTTGCGCAATCCTGCCGTGTGAGGCGCTCCATCGTCTATAACACATTCACAGCAGGAAAGATAAACCGCAGCAGTCAGTGTACACCGGGATCGGAATGCGTACACTGCTTCAGCATCTTCACCCTCTGGGGAAGGTACGTCTCAGACGCACAGCGGCACTGGCCATGCCGTCTCAGCACTCAATTTGGGCATGCATTTAGGACACAGGTCACGTCCCGTATACACGCGCCACCTCTCCGAACTTGAACTATTACTGTGCCCGTGTTGCAGGTTAAGAAATCGAGGCGTGGAGAGTTCACGTGATTTGCTCGGCTTTGGAGCAGCGGAACTCTCCGGCAAACGGGGCTGCATGTGGTGCAGCGCTCTGGCCCTGCAGCGCTCTGGGCATCTCCCCCACAATCAAGGGGGTTCCGGCTGCCTTCCTTGGTGACCTAATGCCTGATGCCTCAGGCCCCATGATTCACAGACGGCGGGAAGCCACGCGGCAAGGTCAGAGAGTGTCTGACACTCGACCCGAGCCTACCACGTGGCCTCTGAAAGTGCCGTCAGGTCCCCTTCTGTCCTGAGCTGAAGACCATGTCCCTGGAGAAGAAGACGTGTTTCGACAGGACTGTGTGAGGGTAGAGAGGTTTCCACTAAGATGCGGATGATGGAGGTGTGGCTCTCAGAAGGCTGCTCTAGTTTCTGGCATGGGCCTAATGTTCCCATTTACCTCTCCAGTCTGGTCCCTTCCCCGCCAGCTGGTTGGATGGCCCGACGCTGTCCTGTGGCTCAAGCTGCTAGGCAGGCAGAACGTCAGGCACAGGCCCGCCAGCAGTTCACAGCACAGTGCCTCCGGGCCGGTGACTCTCATGCGTCCACACTGGGTGAGGGTCTGTGGGGCCCTTTTGGACAGAACGTCTGTCTCCGTGCAGGGCAAACATGGCTTTGCCTCTGATTCTGCCTTGTGGACATTCCTTGGCATCGCACCCTGCATACTGCCACCAGCCCAGCCCGATTTCTGTGCCCACCCACAGCTCGGGGACCAAGGACGGGAGAGATCCGGGACCAATGACTTGCTCCCAGAGGTCCCAGGACAGCTGCCACGGGTATTTCCCACATAGGAGGGCAAGCGACATCAGGCAGAAGATCTGCTCCTTGCCAAGGAGCTGGAGCTCCGGGCAAGCTCTTAACCCCGCCGTGCAATGGGGGCTATTCTCGGGACTATGGCCATGCCTGGA
>NW_011922069.1:0-888 GCF_000151845.1 Pteropus vampyrus
CATTTTAGTTTGACAATAGCCCACTGATGTGCATTCATCTTAAAGAAGCTATCACTCCTGTTTCCTGGCACTTATTCTGTAATTAGTTCTTTCGTTCATGCATTCACCTGTTCATCCATCCGGCAGACACTGCTGTATGCCTCCCGTGTGCCAGACATTGGGTATCCAAGAGAACGAGGCCTGGCCCTTACCCTTGGGACCTGGCAGACTGGGTGTGGGGGGGTGCCGGGGAGCCAGGAAGGAGGCAGAGGAGTCATCGCAGGCACCATGGCTGCAGGCTGGGGCTGGCAAGCGAGCCGGAGGTCCGCTGGCGAAAGGCCCGAAAAGCGACATCAGAGGAGTCGCAGCACGAGGCCCCTTACATGGGGCCACAGCCTCCGGCGTGCTGTCTCCAGGTGACTCACCAAGGGCAGGTCTTTGAGAGGCTTGCCTGGCAGGCAGCTCTGGAGGGAGGCTTTGCCAAGGGAGCTCCGGGGGCATGAGTTGGGGCCTCGTGCCCGTCCAGTGGGGCACCTCCGAACGGCTCCAGTGCAGTCACGGTGAGAGTGGAGAGAAGAGGTGCGTATGAGAGAGATTTAGGAGATGAGAACGAAAGGTTCACGGGCCAGGTGGGGTGATCGTGGGGTGGTAAAGCAGGGGACACTGACTCCGCAGGCGCACGTGCTGTCAGAGGTTCTTAGCGTGTCGTTAGCGATGTGTAGCTCCAGTCCGGCCTCGCTCGCGGGTACAGGAGCCTGCTTTTAAAGCGCCACAGAGGGGATGAAGCACCTTTGCAGTGCACGTTCGTAACGTAGGGGAGCTCTGTCCAGCTTCTTCCCGAGGAAGTTCAGTAGGTTGCGGTAGAACGAACAGACTCACTCTGCCCATCTCGTCCCTGTGCATCGACTG
>NW_011922070.1:0-2054 GCF_000151845.1 Pteropus vampyrus
TAACTTTCCAATAATTCTTAAACACTTAAACTACATCCTAGCCCCCAATACCTGCGCATACCTCGGTTTGTAATGCAAAGCCATGCTGTGACCCTTTCCTCTCCCATACCCATCCGTACCTGCCACTACCGACACTCACTGCAAAAACTATCGACCGCAGCAGCACTTTGCCGAAACCGCAATCCCAAACCTTCAGTTACAAACTGACCGGGCGTACCGACACATAAGCATGACCAAATTAACCGATCAACTATGTAAAAACTAATTCCGGTCTTACATGTAAATGTCATCCTAACAAAACTTCTAGACTTTCACCTTAACCCAATAAAAGGCAAACACAAATAACCTCGCCAAACTGGCCATATTAACGTACTCGGTGACTCTAGAATTGGACCCCGATAACTGAAACCTCATTCTTGAACCTCCTACAAACGCTACCATGGAAAATACCCTAAATTCTCATAACCTTAAACACGTGACCTGACAACAGTTCTAACCCTGTCGACCTCACTGCAACTTATGGTTGTCAGAATAAATCTTACCTAAACCATCACTGTCACCTTTGCCCTAACCACCATTATGCTGAGCACAGTATTCAAAGCTACCAGAACCCTAATTGCTCCAACATACCCTGCTCTCTGAATCTGGAAGCAACGCCCAACTTACCAACAAAGGAATGGATCGCTCATCCACTACCGTAATAGCACTTCAAGAAATAGCCTATCGAATAAAACTAACATAACTAAATGCCTAAGTACCCCTAGACAAATACTAAACTTCTATTCATGCACCTTTCAACCCATAAAACACTCATACACCCCCGATCTACCTTTATCTTCTGATCTTAAATACATAATAGAACCCATAGCCCATACCCTCATCCACATTTTAAATCCAATACAAACCCAAGCCTTAACTCTGAAACTAAACCTAACCCTAACACAGTATATAACCTGAATTAGAAGCCTCACTCTATTTTTTTAAAAATAACCATAACATTCTAATACCAACTTACTGACTCTAACCAAAACCTTAGCTATAGCCCAACATCTACACCATACCTAACCTTACTTCTTTATCCATCCCTACCAATAATCTATCATAAAATCTATTTTTAACCCTCATGTGATCCTATAACCTATCACAGGACCTAAAACAATTGACCTAAATGCGATCCTAACTCTTTCACACTAAGCCTAACGGGAACCTTCACTGGGAACCTTCACCGTGACCGACACCATACTAAACATACTCCATAAACAATAAGCATAACAAACCAACCCATTAGCAAATTAACCAGCAACCAAAACCCTCACCCTAAGTACCTCATCAGACCCAGCTACCAACACTAATCGAGGAAGCCTAACAAATCCCACTAGCCGATAAACTAGCAGTCATCGAGTAAACCAAACCGCAATACCAAATAACCCTAACGACCGGTAAGCCTGAGCAAACATCGACAATCTCGCCATGAACGTTTAACCCATCATCACATAACCTTCTTTTCTAAACACCCTCTCTATATATACACTTCCCCTCTCACCTTCATAGGCTCACCCTCACCCTATCCCATAATCCTAAGCGGAAACCTCTAACTGAATGCGATCCTTATCCCAAACCTTAAACACGCAAATATGAGCACTATAACTCTAATTATACGTAACCTGAGTCTACTCACAATGAACCATAGATTTACCTCTATTACAAATCCCGAATCTCAACCTACTCTTGAACATGACACTAGCGATAACACCAGCTATAACTGTCCCAAATTCTAACCTAAACTTCCTTAACCCAAAAATAAGGCTTAAACCTCACTCTCACATAAACCGTATCCTAACTTCTACGCTAACCTAAGACACTTAACTTCGATCTTAACGGTAACTAACACTAAACTGTGATTGCCAATTGTTAATGTAACCTCAAATGCCTTGCTCCAATGCCTACCGTAATACCTAAATTCTGACCGTAATGAAAAAGCTAACTTTGAACCTAACAACACCAAATGACTTAAACGAATGAACGTACAGACCAAAAAAGACCATCCAAAACTG
>NW_011922071.1:0-2054 GCF_000151845.1 Pteropus vampyrus
GGAGGGTCAAGGGAAAAGTGGTGGCCAGTTCCTTGAACAGCCCTGTTGAAGGGATCTGTGAGCTTCATGCAACGGCGGACCCAGGGATCAGAGAAGAAAGCAGAGCAGGAACTAACTGCAGAGTGGCAACAGCTGGTTCTCAGCAGCCATGGTTGTGCAGAGTGAGGCTGAGACATAGAGATAGCACCAACCCTCAACCACCAACCCAGAGGGTGCCTTCCCCTCACATCTTCCAAGACTGAACACTGCAGAACCCCAGGGGAATTTGAGCAAATGCCACCAAAACTGTAGGTAACACTGACAGGGACTGAGACTGAGGGTAGTGATCGTAATTGAATATAAGAAAAAAAAAAAAAGCCAATTTTAAGTCTCGAAGCAGGGATGTAAGAGACTTGGATGCCACCTACTGGAAATCAAAAGAAAAACACATTCTTAGCAATAAACTAAAGAGAGACTTTTATATAATAAGTCTTTCTGTAAAAAAAAAAAAAAGAATACACTGTCATTAATGGCCAGGTGGAGAATAGTCCATCAAGACACTATGAACGACCAAGGTGACAAAGCATCTCAGAAAGAAAAAATCGCCAGAAAATAAGCTTAAAGACATAGGAATATATATGACTTAAATGACAGAGAAATCAGGATTGTACTTCTGAAAAAACTCAATGAGATCCAAAATGATTCATATCAACAATTCTAGGAATTGAAAAAACAACTAGATTAGCAGAATGAGTTTTTTTTAGCAAGGAGATTGAAATACTAAAAAAGAACCAATTAGAACTTCTGGAGGTGAACAACATGCTACACGATATGAAGAATGAAATAGCAAGCTTGGGAAATAGAGTTGACCAAAAGGAGGAAAGGATCAGTGATATTAAAGACTGAAATCTAGACATATTTTAGAAGAAAGAAGAGAGAGACTGAATAATGAAAAGTAATGGAAGAGAAATACAAGAACTAGCTGACACCATAAGAATAATGGGCATTCACAAAGGGAAGGAAAAGGAGCAGAGATTAGAAAGCATTTTCAGACAAATAGTTGAAAAGAATTTTCCAAATCTAAGGAATGAGTTGGAGCTTGGAATACAAGAAGTCAACAGAACACCTAATTATCTCAACCCAAAAGGCCTTCTCCAAGACACATTATATTAAATTTATCAAAAATCAATGACAAAGAATTCTCAGGGCAGCCAGGGGAAAAAAGACGGTAACTTATAAAGGAAAACCCATTAGATTATCATCAGACTTCTCAGCACAAAGCTTACAAGCAAGAAAGGAGTGGGATCAAATGTTCAAACTATTAAATGAAAGGAACTACCAGCCAAGAATAATGTATCCAGCAAAGCTTTGCTTTAGATATGAAGGAGAAATAAAGTCCTTTCCAGACATAGAAAGATTGAGGAAATTCTCCATTACGAGGCCTGCATTGGAGGAAATACCAAAAGGGGTCAACTCACCTAAAACAAAATGAAAAAAAAAAAAAAACAAAACTATGAGTATGGTGACTAGAGGAAGAGGAGTGCAACCTTTATTAACACAGGGCATTGTAAGCTTAAACAGTAAGAAGAGATTTGCTATTGTAAGATAGTAATGAAAGTTCTGCATACATAGGGACAAACTGAGACAACAATAACAGAAAAGGGGAGGATTCAAAGATCCAAATTCGCAAAGGGAAATGGAGATGAGGCACACACAGAAGAAAATGGACACACACACACACACACACACACACACACACACACACACACAAGTATCCTCTACATATTCATAATGGTAATCACATGCGAAAGATCCAGAACTGAAGTGCACAACATAAAACAACAAGGACCAGAGAGAAAATCCACAAACCCAATGAAATTTAAAAAACAGAAATGCAAAAACAAGGAAACAATGGAAACACCAAACTACCAGAAAGCAAAAGATAAAATGGCTACAGAAAAACCTCATATTTCAATAATCACCCTAAATGTAAATGGACTGAACTCATTAATAAAAAGGCACTAGAGTTGCAGATTGGATCAAAAACCAAAACCCAACCACATGTTATCACCAGG
>NW_011922072.1:0-2053 GCF_000151845.1 Pteropus vampyrus
AAAGCGCCTTCTGGCTTGCTTAATTGTGGGCGGATTAGGGTGGACGCCATCTAGGATAGGATGACCTCCGTGTCTTTGCAGGCAGACCCGAAACCCCCTCACTGTTCCGCCTACCTCTTTTCTAAGAGCCAGGAACCGCCTTATTAGTATGGATTGTTGTAGCCGCCAGCCCCCAAAAGACACACGGACCACCAGAAATCAGTGAGTTATAGGAAACAGGCTCTTTATTCAGACAGCTGGGTCTGCCAGGGGTACGCAGACCCCAAATTAAGCAGCCCCGAAGTGTTAGAGGTACAGGGTTTTTAACCCTAAATCCCATTCCTCATTCTGTGTTAAACACAAAGGTCTATTTTTCTCCTATTCACTACCTGCCAACCCACAGGTCAGGTGTGCAAGCGGGGGTACAGAAGCAGAAAGCTTATTGTTAGAATGTTATGTTCCCATGGGTGATAGCCTGTGTTCCCATGGGCAATAGCCTGTGTTCCTGTGGACGATAGCCAAGCAGTAATTTTCCAGCCAGCACAGGATGTTGAGGAAGGGGAGGTCTCTTCTTCTGTATTTGCTTCCTGTTTAGAATGGCCATAGTCCCTGACTACAGGGATTTCATGGAGCTCTTTCCCTTTCTGCCTCAGTCAGGGTGGGGTCTTGGTTTTCTTGCTGAAGTGCCACCTCATTCCCTAGACAAGGAAAACAAGATAGAAACTTATTATTTAAATCATACATCTATTAATTTCTATTATAGATTTGCTTATTAAGTGAGTAAAGGGAAACAGACAGGCTCAGTTAATACAATTCTTAAAGAGTAAAAAGAAAGACTTTTGGCTTAAAGTCCCCTCCCCTATCAGACTCTTAAGGGCCCTGCCTGGCTTAACACCATTTCTTCATAACAATGGTCTGATGATCCTTATCAATAGTCAGAGGATCTGAGTCGCCAGGCAGTTACCAGGATTTGAGGGAGAGGGCCTTTTTTTCCAGAGAAGGGAGGAAATCCTAACTAGGTTTACTAAAAAGATGAACTCTGCAAGAGATGTCCTACTTCATTTCCTGCTAAAAGATTAAGAATTTTAAAAGTGATGTCTTGTCTCAAACTCAGATGTGGCTTCTACAGGCAGACTTTGCTTTTTTTCATTAAACACGTTGGAGAAGGTTTTCCAGACTTTTGGAAGCGCCATTGTGGGGAGGTAGTCAGTGTCCCTTTGCAGCCCCCAGGTGGTGGGTGGTGGGACTTCCATGGGAGGAAATGGCGAGGAGAAGGTTTGCGTGCAAGCATTGCTGTGGGGTGTTGGGTAGAGGGTTGAACTTCACAGCACCCAGCAGAGCAATGGCTTTGTGTGGAAAAGTTTTGGTTATGTGATTTTTAACTTGAGGGATAAGATAGTGAGGGTGACTAGCACTAAAGATTAGTCAAATCTATTTTTTTGCTTCACATTATAGAGAAACTAAAGATGTTCGTGTTCTTTTGTCTACATGTAATGGGGAATTGCTTCTACCATAATTCCAGTTTGCCTGTCTCCCAGGCTAAGTGCTCCTGCAATAGATATGCTAAATAGTGGAAAGTCTTCCAGAACAAAGAGATTTGGAGATTTGGCGGGCTCTTTTTCAGATCCTGCCTTTTTCCATGCCCCTCCTCCCTCGCTGATAAAAGATGCTTAGGCTTGAAGGTGTACTGCAGTTGAACGTGAGAAAACTAGAAAGTCGCCATTTTGTTGCGGTGCCAGGAAAATTAATTGCTGGGATATTATCTCCTGGAAACTACTGTAGCTGAGCTATCTGGGACGTGTGTCAGCAGAGGTAAGCAGTATATTGGTTTACCCTGTCAGCCTTTTTGCTCGATTTCTGCACGGTCTGGGAGAATTTAGAAGAGCTGGCTGACTTTTTCCCCTCCAATACATTTAGATGTGCATGAAAACTATTTGTGGAGGCAAGCTATTTGCACTAGGTGACTACCAGTTTTCTATATTGAAACTTTCCTCGCAGTGGTTATGGTTTTCTGTGCTTTCGTCTTTCGTGCTGTTCTAAGAAGGAAATAACACATGGGGATAGGAAAGCCTTG
>NW_011922073.1:0-2052 GCF_000151845.1 Pteropus vampyrus
ACACATTTCAACTTAGCTCTGTCCCTTCAGTCCACTAGACCTGTTCTCTAGGGTCATCAGTGACTTCTTTGTCAATATAAATGCTCTTTAACTCTCATTTTCTTCCATCTTTCAGTAATATTTTCCTTTGGCTTCCATGATGCCACACCCTGGCATCTCTGATTTTTCCTGTCACATCTTTGGCCCTACTGTCTTGCTTCTGTATTCTACTCACTCTGGATACTAAAATTCACTCTAAACTGTTTTCTCATTTATTTTTATTTTTTTCCAGCTTTGAGATATAATTGACATATAACATTGTGTAAGCTTAAGGTATAGAACATGTTGATTTGATACATTAATATATTGCAAAATGATTAGCACTGTAACTTAGTCTATAGCTAAGACCTTCATCACCACATAATTACCTATTCTTTTCTGTGGCAATAACATTTAATGTTTACTCTCTTAACAACTTTTGAGTATATAATACAGTATTGTTAATTATCGTCAACATGCTGTATGTTAGATCCTTAGAATTTACCCATCTTTTTAAAAAAAATTAAAAAATTTTTTTTTAATTTTTATTTTTTAGGCAAGGCAACCCTTGGTTGACTTCACAGATTGCAAAGACCTTGTCAGCGTATTTTTTTATTTTTTACGCCTGTAGCACCTGGTCTTCCTAGGTGGTCTCCCATCCAAGTACTAACCAGGCATGACTTTGCTTAGCTTCTGAAATCAGCTGGGATTGGGCTTGTTCAGGGTAGCATGGCCATAGACAGAATTTATCCATCTTATAACTGGAAATTTGTGCCCTTTGACTCACATCTCCCCATTTCCCCCACCCCTCAGTCCTAGTAATTATCATTTGACTCTCTCTTTCTATGAGTTCACCTTTTTTAGATTATACCTGTAAGAAAGATCACATAGTTGCACATAATTTTACCTCTTTCTTTCCTATTTCTTTTATTTTTTTCCTGCCGTTTTCTTTTCTTTTTTTCTTTTCTTTACCTCACCCCTCCGTTCTCTTGTCCTCTTCTCTGGCCTCCTCTCCTTCACCCTTCTTCCCCTCCCCTTTTTTGCCTAATTGCTTTGGCCAGGACTTCCAGTACTATCTTGAATAGAAGTGGCGAAAGTGGGCATCCTTACCTTATACCTGATCTTAGAAAACAAACTTTCAGTATTTCACCATTGAATGTGATATTCAATGTGGATTTTTCATATGTGGCTTTTACCACATAAAGGTTGTTTCTATTTCTAGTTTTCTGAGTATTTCTATCATAAAAGGGTATTAAATTTTGTCAAATGCTTTTTCTGCATCAGATGAGATTATTATGTAATTTTTTCCCCCTTCATTCTTTAATGTGGTATATTACATTGATATTTGTGTGTTGAACCATCCTTGCATTTCAGGAAAAAATTATATCTGGTCTTGGAATATAATTCTTTTAAAACGTTTTTGAATCAGTTTTGGTAGTATTCTGTTGAGTATTTTTGTGTCAGTATTTTTATGGGATACTGATCAATATATTTCTTATAGTGTCTTTGTCTGGCTTTGGTATTAAGGTAATGCTGGGCCTTATAAAATGAGTTAGGAAGTGTTTATTCTTCAGTTTTTAGGAAAGACTGTGAAGGATTCACATTTAATCCTTTATTAAATGTTTGGTAGAATTCACCGGGGAAGCCATTTGATTTGGGCTTTTCATTTGGAAGTTCTTGTTTACTGATTCAGTCTCCTCACTCTAGTTATAGGTCTGTTCAGATTTTCTATTTTTCATGATTCAATCTTGGTAGGTTTTGTGTTTCTAGAAATTTGTTCATTTCAGCTAAGTTATACAATTTATTGGTGTAGAATTATTCATAATAAACTTATAATCCTTTTTATTCTTGTAGAATTGGTAGTAATGTGCCTGTTTTCATTTATGATTTTAGTAATTTGGTTCTTTTCTTAGTCTATCAAGCTAAAGATTTGTCAGTTTTGTTGATCTTTTTGAAGAACTAACTTTTGGTTTCAGTTATTTTTTTATTGTTTTTCTGTTCTTTTCTATTTACCTCTGCTAAAATTTATTTTGA
>NW_011922074.1:0-2052 GCF_000151845.1 Pteropus vampyrus
AGTGAAAAAAAATTACCGTATTTCCCAAGGGAAGGGAATTTAATGGGAGAAAAGCCAGATCAAAACAGTGAGAAATTGAACGGGGTTTGTCAAGTTGCCACTTGTTCGGAAATCACAGGGAAAATGTAGTGCGTTAAGCCTCTCTAGATTTTATACGGGTTCTTAAACTTTAGTTGTGTAATACGTAGATAACTGCTGCCCATTCATCTGTGATACAAAAAAATTCTGGATTTTAATATGGTGGTGTATATGTATGCATTAATATTTACTTTCTTAAATATTCGTTTTTTTTTCCCTATGGGTTTATTTATTATGTCATTGTATTTTCAGAGTTCTCAAGTTGGACTCAACAATTTAAATTTAGATCTTTGTTATATTTTAATGTGAACATGTAAGAATGTAATTTTCTAAGTCTTAATTAAGGTGCAAATCACAAGTTCTGACATGTGGCATCCTCATTATCTGTTAGTTTAAGCACCACTTCTTCTCAGGGTGGTTTTATGGGTGAAGGGGTGAAAAAGTCCCCGGCAGGGTGTAGCGCACGACGACAGGGAGGGAAGCCGGGAGGAACCGCGGGAGACGCGGCATCAGCTCGGGTGGAGGGAGGAAGGCGACCGGGGGTGTCCCGGGTCTGTCGAGGGGGTGAGGGAAGGCGCAGGGCAGCAGCTGGCCCAGGCGTGGCAGAGGCGCGTGTGCGCGTGGGGAGCCCCTGCTGCGGAGCTCCCTGCCCCGCGGCCGCCTGCGAGCACCGCCTGCCTCATGCAGGCATTTCCAGGGCCCACCCGTGACTTTTCATAACCCTAACAGCCCTTGGGACACTGTTTCACGGGTCTCTCCATTCCCTTCGAGTTCTTTGTAAGTGTCACCACACTTCACTCAGGGGACAGGACTCGCGTACCGAGGGGCCGGGCGTGGACGCCGAGGCGTGTGTAGACAGACGAGTAAATCGTAGATACAGGCGAATGCTGGTGAGTGGTGGAGGTCAAGGGATGACAGTGAACTTGCCCTTCTGCAGGAATTCAAATTAAATTTATGGAGGATAGGAGTTCACAGAACCGGGGTTCGGCGTGGGGCTTGCCAGCTCTGCTTGGTTGCCCCTCAGCCCGATCCATTCTGACTTGCTTCTCCACCTAAATGTTAGTGGATTGGGCTGGCTCACCCTTAGTGACAAGGTGAGGTTCTCATCTGTCCATCACGCTTTATATTTCGCCTGGCCTCTCTTAGGGAGGAAGCACCCTGCTGGGAACTCCCTTGTCCCCAGCTCTTCGGTGTCCTGGAGAGCCCAGCGAACACGCACTCCCGGCCCCTCCCGCAGGGCGTCTGCGCCAGGACACTGCTGCTCAGGTGGCGCCCGTGCCGGTCACTCAGACGCCCCGCAGGCCAGTGCGTTCGCGAGGCCAGTTGCAGGACTGTGTTCTCCGGGCCTGTTCCCCACGGAGCCGCGGACACCCACGGGGGTCGCGTGCACTCAGGCCCCAACAGTCCCCTCCTGTTGCCCCGGGAAGTTCCTGGGTCTCTGGCCGTGCGATCCCAGCGTAGCCAGGGAAGAGCATGGCGCTCTTCACGGGCAAAGCACCTCGCCGACCGAACCACGTCCAGGGTGCGTGCGGCGCCTGTCTCCCCTGGGCGAGCTAGCACTGCCTCCCCCATCTTAAATAAGTTTTCAATAAGTTACAGCCTTGGCCTTGGGAAATAACAAGCCTTCTCGAGGGGTGGAGGCCCTTTCAGGGGCGCTCCGGTTCCGCAGGGGAGGCAAAGCGCCCCACGCTCTGTGACCTCCGTGCACAGCAGCTCGGGGGCTGCCTCCCCCCACCGGGCGGCCCCCCCAATCCCGCAGCCTCCCCGTCCCGCCCCCACCTCTCCTGCCCCTCAGAACTGCACCTGGTCCTGAGCCCTGGGGCAGGACGCGAGGGCGCCTCTCTCCAGCACAAGCCCTGGAGGGAGTGAGGCTAGTATCCGCTGCCCCTAGTCCCTGCACCTCGCGGCCCTGCGCTAAAGAGGTCTGGGGTGTGGCGGTGCCCGTGGGTGCCCTCGGCTGCCCAACCAGCGTGA
>NW_011922075.1:0-882 GCF_000151845.1 Pteropus vampyrus
AGTTCAGTCCGCACATGTTAGTTAGTCTAGACAATCTTAGTTTATCCTCGTCTCTCCGTAACATAATTAGCAGCTTCCTTTCCCTCCAGAGGCCCCCCTGTTTGGCTGACACGTGGCCACTTTGCTGTGAGACATCCTAGTGAAGAGAACAGGGGTGGCAGAAGACGGTGGGGTTCAGGAATGGGCTCTGCTAGGTACAGACCCTCAGATCCTTCAACATCTGTATCGTATGCCCACCAAAACAGGGTTAAAATACTTAAAAACATCACTTCCGTCTTCCACGGGAGATTTCACTCCTAGACAACCCCATTTATTTAAGTACTTAACAAACGCAATGAGCATCTTGAGGTGCCAGGTGCTGTTCTAGGTAGGTTATAAATGTTAACTCATTTTATCATGGTAACAGTTTTACAGAGGAGAAAACTGGCTGTAGAAACTTACATTGAAAAAAAAAATTTCCATGAATTTCAAAGATATTTTTCCGTTGTCTTTCAGATGCCAGTTTCCAGGGTTGCTGCTGAGAAATCATTTTCATTCTTAACATTTGATATGTGATCGGCCTTTTTTTTTTTTTTTTTTTAACTTCTTATCCTTAGTTTTATAAAATTTCAAAAGATGTGTCTTGATGCAAGGCATTTTAGTCATTGTGCTGTGACCGTACAATTTAAAGACTCGTGTCTTTCAGTTCTGGGAAATTTTGTATTAGTTTTTCGATAATTTCTTCCTCAGAATTTGTTTTTTCTTTCTCTGGAGCTATTATTGGATTTCTTGGATGGGTATAATGTTATCATTTCTCTTTTATTTTCTACCTTTTGCTCTAATTTCTGGAAAATTTCTTCTAACTCTCTTATCAAACTTTTTTTTTTTTCCCTGACTATTTTT
>NW_011922076.1:0-2048 GCF_000151845.1 Pteropus vampyrus
TGAGGATTTGCCCTAGCATTTTATATGTACTCTGCATCTTTTTACTTGATTAATTTTAAAGAATTGATCTTAGTTTATTCATTGACCATTTCACGGGTAACTAAATAGTTTTAACACCCGTTCTTCGACAGTATCGTTTCTATGTATGTTTATGAAGTTCTTTTTTAGAACTTCCATTTTCAATTTCTTAGGGTCGAGTTTGACCCATGGCACTTTTTTGGGCGGAAATGGCAAACTATCGTACACGTAGTATGCTGTACATTGCATCTGTAGAAGCGACATTTTAAGGCTTCCAATGTCTGTCATTGTCTAGTTTTTTCCCGCCTGAATTTTAGTTAGCTATCCTGTGTGGGAAGGAGGCACCGTAGTGTTTTTCCCATTTTTCGCGATTGAGATTCAATATCTTCGTGTGACTGTTGACCATTTCTTTGTGGTTTCGAGAGTGTTTACAGTAGCGTACGTTTAAAGTTTCGCCATCAGTCTTTAGTCGATGCGCTGTGCAAGTACATCGACATTGGATACTTTTCAGAAATGTACATCAGTACATCGACATTGGATACTTTTCACAAACGTATATGTTCTTTTTCTTCCGTTCCATGGCCTGTGGTTTTACTCTCTGGGTAGGTTCTTTAGATGCTCAAAAAGATTATATTCTTGAGGATATGTTTTTATTCCTTGCATTGCTTTTGCTTCGGTGTCTGATATGAGAAACCATGGTTAAATCCTACATAATGAATTTATTTCTACCTTGCTGAAAATTTAAAATTTCTCCTAATACATTTAAGGTTTTTAACCTATTTGGAGTTAACGTTCATATGTGGGTGTGAGTTAAGGGTTCCATTAAACTGCAGGCGGATAGTCCTTCGCCTAGCACAATTGACGGGGAGAAATACCCAAAGCGATTCTTTCCCGGTGTAATGTCCTCCATCCTATAATTCTAATAGATCATGACTATTTGGTATTAATTATGGGTTTTCAATTTAATTCTATTTACATATACATATTTTCTCACGTCACGTAATGATTCAATGACAGACCCCCACATATAACGTCAGCTCCATGAAATTATGAAAAAAATCTAAAGAGGTTTCATACTTTGAGGGTGACAACCTTACATGTCAGTACAATGCATTGACCTCACTTTTGCTGTTGCAGGTGAGTCGTAAAATCACGGTAAGTGATACTTTGATATGTCGTTAAATGGACATCTTATTTAATGTATGTAGGCTGTTCTAATTGTGTTTTAAGCTCTAATAAAGTTTTTTTTAAAAACTGTATGAGGCGTGAGCCGCATCCATTGTCTACTGTCATTATTTCATCCTCTTTTTCTTTATAGTCTCAGTTTAAGAGGTTAGGGACCACCGGTAGCTCGGTTGGACTCAGGCTTCTCTGATGTCTGGCATTGGACTTAGGGGTCAGGGTCCTGTCACGGCGTCCGGTGTTCAGCATCCGTCCTCTACGGTCGGGGTCCGGGCGCGGCTGCCGGTGTCCCGGCGCCGGTCGTCCGCGGTCGGGGTCCGGGCGCGGCTGCCGGTGTCCCGGCGCCGGTCGTCCGCGGTCGGGGTCCGGCTTCCGGGCCGGGGTCGGGGTCCGGGCGCGGCTTCCGGTGTCCGGCACCAGTCGTCCGCGGTCGGGGTCCGGCTTCCGGGCCGGGGTCGGGGTCCGGGCGCGGCTGCCGCTGTCCCGGCATCGGTCGTCCGCGGTCGGGGTCCGGCTTCCGGGCCAGGGTCGGGGTCCGGGCGCGGCTTCCGGTGTCCGGCACCGGTCGTCCGCGGTCGGGGTCCGGCTTCCGGGCCGGGGTCGGGGTCCGGGCGCGGCTTCCGGTGTCCGGCACCGGTCGTCCGCGGTCGGGGTCCGGCTTCCGGGCCGGGGTCGGGGTCCGGACGCGGCTTCCGGTGTCCCGGCACCGGTCGTCCGCGGTCGGGGTTCGGCTTCCGGGCCGGGGTCGGGTCCGGGCGCGGCTTCCGGTTTCCGGCACCGGTCGTCCGCGGTCGGGGTCCGGCTTACCGGGCCGGGGCCGGGGTCGGGGTCCGGGCGCGGCTTCCGGT
>NW_011922077.1:0-2048 GCF_000151845.1 Pteropus vampyrus
TCAGGGCTCCCTGTTTGGGAGCATAGCTATTAATAAGCATTCTGTCTTCTTGGTGCATGCTTCCTTTTATCATTATGAAGTGTCCCTCAGTACCTTTCTTTACCTTTTTGATTTTGAAGTCTATTTCGTCTGATATTAGTACCACTACTCCTGCTTTTCTCTGAATGTCATTTGCGTGAAATGTCATTTTCCACCCTTTCACTTTGAGCTTAAATTTTTCTTCGGAACTGAGATGTGTCTCCTGGAGGCAGCATATGGTTGGGTTTTGTTTTTAGATCCATCCTGCAACTCTGTGCCTTTTTATTGCTGAGTTCAGTCCATTTGCATTTAGGGTGATTATTGAAATATGAGGTTTTCCTATAACCATTTTATGTTTTGCTTTCTGGTAGCTCAGTGTTTCCATTGCTTCCTTGTCCTTGTGTTTGTTTTTTTGTGTGTTTGTTTTGGTTGGGTTTTGAGGATTTTTCCTCTGGTCCTTCTTGTTTTATGTTATATACTTCAGTTCTGAATCTTTGGCATGTTGTTACCATTATGAATATGTAGAAGATAGTTTTACATATATATATATATAATATACATATATGTATATGTATTATGCATATATAATATATATTATACATAACATGTGTATATAGTCCATTTTCTTCTGCAAGTGCATTATCTCTATCCCCCTTTGAGAATTTGGATATTTGAATCTTCTCCTTTTCTGTTATTGTTGTCTCAATTTGTCCCTATGTATACTGAGTTCATTACTATCTTGCAATACCAAACCTCTTCTTATTGTTTAAGCTTATAATGCCCTGTTCTTAATGAGGGTTGCGATACTCTGCTTTTATCTGCCTGCTAGTCACCTTACTCATAGTTATGTAATTTTTTTTGTCATTTTGCTTTAGGTGAGCTGACCCCTTTCAGTATTTCCTATAATGTAGTGGAAAATTCCCACAATTTTTGTATGTCTGGAAAGGTCTTTATTTCTCATTCATATCTAACGAAGAGCTTTGCTGGATACATTATTCTTGGTTGGTAATTCTTTTCTTTTAATGGTTTGAATATTTGATTCCACTCCTTCCTGGCTTGTAAGGTTTGTGCTGAGAAGTCTGATGATAATGTAATGGGTTTTCCTTTATAAGTTACTGTCTTCTTTTCCCTGGCTGCCCTGGTAATTCTTTCTTTGTCATTAATGTTTGATAATTTTAATGTAATATGTCTTGATGAAGGTCTTTCAGGGTCGATAGAATTGGATGTTCTGTTGACTTCTTGAATTTTTAATTCCAGTTGATTCCTTGGATTTAGGAAATTCTCATCAACTATTCATCTGAAAATGTTTTCTAATCCTGCTCCTTTTCCTCACCTTTCGAGAATGCCCATTACTCTTTTTTTTTCTTGATGGTATCACCTAGTCCTTGTATTTCTCTCTCATTATAAATCTCATGATTTATTTCTAGATTTCTGTCTTCAATATCACTGATCCTTTCTTCCATTTGGTTGACTCTATTTCCCAAGCTTGCTATTTCATTTTTCAACTCTTGAAATGTGTTTTTTTTTTTTTATCTCCGTAAGATCTATTCTGTTCTTTTTGAGGGTTTCAATCTCCTTGCTCTGCTCATCTAGTTGTTTTCTCTATTCCTGAAATTGTTGATATGACTCGTTTCTGAATTCATTGAGTTTTGCTCAGAAGTACAGTCCTGAATTCTCTGTCATTTAAGTTGCATATTTCTATGTCTGTAAGCTTATTTTCCAAAGATTTTTCTCTTTCTTTCTGAGATGCTTTATCACCTTGGTCGTTCATGGTGTTTAATGGAATATTTCTCCACCTGGGCATTAATGGAAGCGTATTCTGCTGTTTTTCCAGAAAGAAGATTTATTACATAAAGGTCTGTCTTTAGCCAGCTACAAAGAAGGTGCTTTTCTTTTGGTTTCCAGTAGGTGGCGTCTAAGGTTATTTATATAAAGCCTATATAATTTTTTTTTTTTTAATTTTCTTGTAGAAATTTAATCATACTTACTACTCTCAGTTCAATCACTGTCAGTGTTAGCAAACAGTTTGG
>NW_011922078.1:0-2048 GCF_000151845.1 Pteropus vampyrus
AAATAAGTATTATGTCTTCCTGGGGTAAGATCCCTTATCAATATGAAGTGTCCCTCAATATCTTTCTTTAACATTTTGATTTGAAGTCTATTTTGTCTGATATTAGTATGCTACTCCTGCTTTCTCTGAATATCATTGCTTGAAATATCATTTTCCACCTTTCACTTTTAGTCTATATTTGAGATGTATCTCCTGGAGGCAGCATATGGTTGGGTTTTGTTTTTTGACCCATTCTGCAACTCTGTGCCTTTTTATTGGTGAGTTCAGTCCATTTACATTTAGGGTGGTTATTGAAATATGAGGTCTTCTTATAGCCATTTTATCTTTTGCTTTATGGTAGCTCAGTGTTTTCCTTGCTTCCTTGTCCTTGTTTTTCTTTTTCTTTATTTTGGTTGGCTTTTGTGGGTTTTCTCTCTGGTTCTTCTTGTTTCATGTATATATACTTCAGTTCTGAATCTTTGGCCTGTGGTTACCATTACAAATATGAAAAGGATAGTTATATGTATACAGTCATCCCCTTCCTTCTGCATGTGCCCAATCTCCATTGCTCTTTGTGAATTTGGATCTTTGATTCCTCCTCTTTTCAGTCATTGTTATCTCAGTTTGTCCCTATGTATGCTGAACGTTCCATTACTACCTTGTTATAGCAAATCTCTTCTTATTTTAAGCTTATAATGCCCTGTTCGTAGTAAGGGTTGCACTCCTCTGCTTTTATCAGCCTGCTAGTCACCTTACTCCTAATTATGCTTTTTTTTTTTTTTGTCATTTTATTTTAGGTGAGCTGACCCCTTTCAGTATTTCTTGCAGTGCAGGCCTCATAGTGGAAAATTCTCTCAATTTTTGTATGTCCAGAAAGGTCTTAATTTCTCCTTCAATATCTAAAGGAGAGCTTAGGTGGATACATTATTCTTGGCTGGTAGTTCCTTTTATTTACTAGTTTGAATATATGATTCCACTCCTTTCTGGCTTGTAAGGTTTGTGCTCAGAAGTCCGATGATAATCTAATGAGTTTTCCTTTATAGGTTACTGTCTTCTTTTCTCTGGCTGCCCTGAGAATTCTTTGTCATTGATTTTTGACAATTTTAATGCAATGTGACTTGGTGAAGGCCTTTTTGAGTTGAGATAATTGGGTGTTCTATTTACTTCTTGAATTCCAAGTTCTAGCTCATTTCTTAGATTTGGGAAATTCTCATCAACTATTTGTCTGAAAATGCTTTCTAATCCCTTCTCCTTTTCCTCCCTTTCAAGAATTCTCATTATTCTTATGTTTCATCTCTTGATGGTATCAGCTGGTTCTTGTATTTCTCTTTCATTATTTTTCATTTTTCGGTTTCTCTCTTCTTCTTTCTGATTTATTTCTAGATTTCTGTCTTCGATATCACTGATCCTTTCCTCCATTTGGTCAACTCTATTTCCCAGGCTTGCTATTTCATTTTCAACTCTTGCAGTGTGTTCTTCATCTCCAGAAGTTCTATTTGGTTCTTTTTGGTTCTTTTTGAGGGTTTCAATCTCCTTGCTCTGCTCGTCTAGTTGTTTTTTCAATTCCTGAAATAGTTGATTTGAGTTGTTTTGGATCTCATTGAGTTTTTTCAGAAGTACCGTCCTGAATTCTCTGTCATTTAAGTCGCATATTTCTATGTCTGTAAGCTTATTTTCTGGAGATTTGTCTCTTTCTTTCTGAGATGCCTTGTCACCTTGGTTGTTCATGGTGTTTAATGGACTATTTCTCCACCTGGGCATTAATGGAAGTGTATTCTACTGTTTTTTGTTTTTTGTTTTTTTTTTCCAGAAAGATTTATTATATAAAGGCTCTCTTTAGCCTGTTGCAAAGAAGGCGCTTTTCTTTTGGTTTCCAGTAGGTGGCGTCTAAGCATCTTAGATCCCTGCTTTATATAAAGTCTTAATAACGCTTTTAACATTTTCTTGTAGATATTTAATCCTGCTCGCTACCCTCAGTTTCAGTCCCTGTCAGTGTCAGCGACAGTCTCGGCAGCTTTTGCTCAGATTCCCCTGGGGCTCCCCGGTGATTGGTCTCGGAGGGTATGTGA
>NW_011922079.1:0-2047 GCF_000151845.1 Pteropus vampyrus
TAGGTTAGAATGGATATAGACCACATAGCCTGGATGATAGGGAGGGTGATGGAAAAATGATCCAAATTAGTTAGGTAGGTAGTTGGGCGGGGTAGGTGGGCAGATAAGGTGAGCGGGGCGGGCCGGGCGGGCAGGATGATAGGTGAACGGGTGGAATGAACGTGGGGTAGATGAGCAGACAGATACACGCATCACGTGGAGCAGAGGGCCGGTGGGGTGGGAGTTGCCAGGGCGGCGCCCCCACGCGGGACGCTGCGTGCGGCTGCGGGGTGTCGGCAGCCCCGGGAAGCGCGCATCCCGGCGGCGCTGGGGGGACCGAGCGAGCAGGGTGGCGGAGATGGGGGAAGCGGTTTGACCGGCTCGCGGGCCGGGAGCGGGTGGGCAGATGCCGGACACGGGGCCAGCGCCCGTGCTGCGTGCTCCACGCGCTTCCTCCCGTCCGGTCCTCGCACGTCCCCCGCCACACGCATTCCGCAGAGGAGGACCCAGGCTCAGAGGAGGCCCGTGATCCGGGCGGCGCAGGTAGGTGCGCCTGTCCAGGGGCTGAGCTACGTCTCTGGCCCCGAAGCCCGCGTCCTCGGCCCCTTGGGCTCCCCGGGAATGTGGGCCGTGATGCTGGCGGAAAGGGTCAGGGTCAGTCCCCGCAGGGGCAGAGCAGCCCGCTGCCGAGCTACGCCGCACCTCGCCTTGGCCTCGTGGGGTCAAGAAGGCTCAGGCGGCCTCTGCCGGCTCCGACCCGGCTCACCCCGCGCCTCTGTCTTTGCTGTTTGGGCTCCGGCCACTTCCGGGCTCTCCGTGCTTGTCCTGGCAGGACTTGGCTCCGTCTCCGGTGACTCGATGACTCAGTGGTGAGGTGCAACAGCAGAGTACCCCAAGGCAGGGTGGCCCAGAGGCATGGGGGGGCTGCCTGGTGTCGCTGTCCAGGCAGTGGGGTTCGGGGTGCAGGAGGGGAAAGGGGAGCCCAGAGTGTCTAAACAGATGCTCACGTCCGCCAGTGTGTTTTGGCCACTCCGTGGGCCAGGAGGTGACCGTGAGGGGGTCTGAGATGCGGGAGGAGCCACGCAGAAGGCGCCCTGGACTGGCCCCAGAGCCCAGCCCCTGCCACGCTGAGCCAGGAGCCGTCAGGCTGCCTGCTCACTTCCTGTCGGCCCCGTTTGCCTGGGCCATGGGGTGTCCACGTCTGCCTCCATCTTCCTGTGACGTGACGGTGACGACCGAGCTATGCGACGCACGAGGGGCTTTGCCTGGTGCCCCGTGCAGCGTGGTCAGCGCTGCACACACATGGCTGTGGCTGTCACAACCACAAAACACGACCCACGTCTAGGACTGCGGGTGCTTGCTTCCAGCTTGTCACGACTTGCACGGCGTTTTCCCACGGGCCACCGTGTGTGTCCCCAGGGGGTCCTGAGGGGCCAAGCTAGCACAACTGTGACCGAAGCGCTGGCTGTCAGCCTCCTTTTCAGACCGAATTGGTGGAAAAACAGCAGGAAGCCATGTGATTTCACGGGTTGTCACTTAAAAAGTACTCTTGGTGCCAGGCAAGGGCCCTGTCTGGTCACCCCCGGGGGCAGGAAACCGCCCTCTGGCTGCGGAACAAGGCCACTCCCGGCTCGTCCACAGGCTTTGGCAGAAAAGCTCGTTTGGGTGGCGAAGTCCCCTCTGTGACCTTGGTGTCGGCTACCCAGTCGGATGGTGACGCCGTGGCCTCATTGCCGTCCTGCTGGGGGTCCCCGTGCCCAGCGACCCTGGAACGCGGACCCGGCGTGCAGGAGCCACAGGTCTGGGGGCTTCCTCGGCCCACTTCGTGTCTGTCACACAGTGACCCCAGGTCTGCTGACCGACACGCTGGTGCCGTCTCAGATGCGGTTCCTGTGTGACACCCCAAATCTTCAGCCTCCAGACCTGAGGCGGGGTCTGTGGGTCTGAACGTTGGGAAGACGCTGGCCTCGGGGGGACCCTCTGCCAGTCTGGGGTGTGACCGGTCCTGGGGTCACACTTCCATTCTGGATCGAAGGGTCCGTGCCGGGCCTGTGCCTGTGACCCATCC
>NW_011922080.1:0-1023 GCF_000151845.1 Pteropus vampyrus
AAAGTCAACTCATATAATGTCCTACCTCAGGGCCATTATCTGTACTATTCTCTCTGGAGTCATCTCCTCCACCACCTACATACTTTGTAATTATATATGTTATTTGGGTGCTTGCTTGATTTCTGTTTCGAGCTATTATGTGCAGACTCCAGGAAAACAGAGACCATCTCTATTTTATTCACCACTAAATAACCCATGGTGCGTGAGCTAAGAGCTGATAAATATTTAATGAATGAAATGACTAGGTAGGCCACTGTGCTGATAATTTCTGTTCCCTTCACCCAATCACTAGAATAGGCCATGGGATGAAAGGTACCATCAGAGCTAAGGAAGGAGAGGGGGGAGAGATGGGGGAGGTGGTAAGAGTATGGTAGAAGGAGAGCCAAGTAATAGCTGAGACAGACCAGACATCTGTCAAGATAATAGGGTGCTGGAATAACTAGGAATGCATTCACAAAACTAGCCATGGTTGGGAAGTCAAGTGAGTAGACAGGGAGTAGCATAGGTAGAATACAGAATGTTTGGGGTAAGGCAAGGTTCAGGTACCCAATGGCCATTCAGTGCCAAGTGGGAATACTTCTTTTTGGCCCACACCAGAAATGATAACAAGCCAACAAGAGGTCAAAGTTCCTATTTGATCTCATTGACTTCAAAAAGTAGCATCACCAAGTTTCTCCAATAAGACAACTGGAGACACAAAGATTTGGACTTGAGTAGACTTAAAGATGCCTCATTTTCCATATCTACAAACCTAATTATCCTGTTAAGAAAGGAAAGTTTAAATCTTTGAATGAAGTAAGAGTACCTCAGGAATAGCAATAGTACCTTTTCAGAGTCAGAATCATCTAGTGGCATTATTTAAGCTTTGTTATCTAGGTTGAAACTAGCAAAAATTTATATCTTCACTTAAATTATTTATAAGTAAAATACATACACCAGCTAAGAAAATTAAGTTAAAAAATTAGTTGTTAACTGAAATTTGATCTATTGAAGTGACCCAGTAAGTCTGTCTATGATACTGCC
>NW_011922081.1:0-2045 GCF_000151845.1 Pteropus vampyrus
CGGACCCAGGGAGGCTTTGGACCCATCCGTCGTGGAGGCCGTCACCGCTGGAAAGAGGTCAGTTGGGGGACACTGCAGACAGCTGTGGGTCTGATTTCGGCCTCCGTGCATTATGAGCTTCGCGATCACCTCTTCGAGCGTTCATTTCTTCATTTTGAGTGCGTCCACGGGGACCATTACGACCATCCCTGGCAGAAAGGTGAGGGAGAGGGAGGTGTCTGCTTCCGTCCTGAAGTCTGATTTCCAAAGCGGAAAGCAGGAAGGAGCAGAGGCCTTAGGAAGGAGCCCCGGGGCCTCTGGGATGAAAAGAGATCGTGCTGAATTGTGGCTCTGGAACGCCCGGTGTCCACACCCCGGGGAGGTGGAGGTGCTGGAGGCGGCCTGTCTTCTCTGGTAGACCAGGGTCCACACAGGTTTCCTTCGAAAATCCACCATATACATATATATGCATATAGATGAACATATATATGCATATATATGTATATGGTAGATCTGGCAAAAAGCTCTCTAGTGACGTCCATTTTGAGCCGGAACTGCAGACTTTCGAGATACGGCTCACTTGCGGCAAATTCACGGCCCTCCCGGCGCCTCGGGGCTCTGAGGGCGATGATCGGTCGTCTGCGGGTACTGGGGTACAGAAGTTGCAGAAGCACTCACTGACACTTTGAGCCCCTAGAGGGACAAACGGCGTCTCATTCCTCTCTGTATCCTCGTGCAGAGATCCAGGCCACCCACAGACAGCGGACCCAGGGAGGCTTTGGCCCCTCCGTCCCTGGAGGCCGTCACCCGCTGGAAAGAGGTCAGTTGGGGGACACTGCAGACAGCTGTGGGGCTGATTTCGGCCTCCGTGCCTTATGAACTTTGCGATCAAACTTCTTTGAGCCCTTTCATTTCTTCATTTTGAATGCGTCCCACGGGGACCCATTACGACCATCCCAGGCAGAAAGGTGAGGGAGAGGGAGGTGTCTGCTTCCCGTCTTGAAGTCTGATTTCCAATGCGGAAAGCAGGAAGGAGCAGAGGCCTTAGGAAGGAGCCCCGGGGCCTCTGTGATGAAAAGAGATCATGCTGAATTGTGGCCCTGGAACGCCCGGTGTCCACACTCCGGGGAGGTGGAGGTGCTGGGAGCGGCCTGTCTTCTCTGGTAGACCAGGGTCCACACAGGTTTCCCTCGAAAATCCACCATATACATATATATGCATATAGATGAACATATATATGCATATATATGTATATGGTAGATCTGGCAAAAAGCTCTCTAGTGACGTCCATTTTGAGCCGGAACTGCAGACTTTCGAGATACGGCTCACTTGCGGCAAATTCACGGCCCTCCCGGCGCCTCGGGGCTCTGAGGGCGGTGCTCGGTCGTCTGCGGGTATATATATGTATATATATATATATATGTATATATATATATATACATATATATATACATATATACATATATATATATATATGTATATATATATATATATATATAAAGAGTGAGAGAAATAGACAGATACATAGATAGATAGATAGGTAGATAGAGAGAGAGAGAGAGAGAAACAGAGAAAGAGAGAGAGATAGAGATATAGAGATATCTATAGATTCAGATACAGATATAGATATAGCTATATCTAGGGGAGCTCTGGCAAAAAGCACTCTACTGACGTCCATTTTGAGCCAGAACTGCAGACTTCCGAGATACGGCTCACTTGCGGCAAATTCAAGGCCCTCCCGGCGCCTCGGGGCTCTGAGGGCGATGCTCGGTCGTCTGCGGGTACTGGGGTACAGAAGTTACAGAAGCACTCACTGACACTTTGAGCCCCTAGAGGTACAAACGGCGTCTCATTCCTCTCTGTATCCTCGTGCAGAGCTCCAGGCCACCCAGAGACAGCGGACCCAGGGAGGCTTTGGCCCCTCCGTCCCTGGAGGCCGTCACCCGCTGGAAAGAGGTCAGTGGGGGACACTGCAGACAGCTGTGGGTCTGATTTCGGCCTCCGTGCCTTATGAACTTTGCGATCACCTCTTCGAGCCTTTCATTCTTCATTTGAATGCGTCCTGA
>NW_011922082.1:0-2045 GCF_000151845.1 Pteropus vampyrus
TCACTTGCGGCAAATTCACGACCCTACCGGCGCATCCGGAGCTATGAGGGACGATGCTCGGTCGTCTGCGGGTACTGGGGTACAGAAGTTGCAGAAGCACTCACTGACACTTGAGCCCCTAGAGGTACAAACGGCGTCTCATTCCTCTCTGTATCCTCGTGCAGAGCTTAGGCCACCCACAGACAGCGGACCCAGGGAGGCTTTGGCAACTCCGTCCCTAGAGGCCGTCACCCGCTGGAAAGAGGTCAGTTGGGGGACACTGCAGACAGCTGTGGGTCTGATTTCGGCCTCCGTGCCTTATGAGCTTTGCCATCACCCCTTTGAGCCTTTCATTTCTTCATTTTGAATGCGTACACGGGGACCATTACGACCATCCCAGGCAGAAAGGGGAGGGAGAGGGAGGTGCCTGCTTCCGTCCTGAAGTCTGAATTCCCATGCGGAAAGCAGGAAGGAGCAGAGGCCTTAGGAAGGAGCCCCGGGGCCTATGGGATGAAAAGAGATCATGCTGAATTGTGGCTCTTGAACGCCCGGGGTCCACACTCCGGGGAGGTGGAGGTGACAGGAGCGGCCTGTTTTCTCCGGTAGACCAGGGGTCCACACAGGTTTCCTTCGAAAATCCACCATATACATATATATGCATATAGATGAACATATATATGCATATATATGTATATGGTAGATCTGGCAAAAAGCTCTCTAGTGAGGTCCATTTTGAGCCGGAACTGCAGACTTCCGAGATACGGCTCACTTGCGGCAAATTCACGGCCCTCCCGGCGGCTCGGGGCGTTGAGGGCCATGCTCGGTCGTCTGCGGCTACTGGGGTACAGAAGTTGCAGAAGCACTCACTGACACTTTGAGCCCCTAGAGGTACAAACGGCGTCTCATTCCTCTCTGTATCCTCAGGGTGCAGAGCTCAAGGCCACCCACAGACAGCGTACCCAGGGATGCTTTGGCGCCTCCGTCCCTGACTGCTGTCACCCACTGGAAAGAGGTCAGTTGGGGGACACTGCAGACAGCTGTGGGTCTGATTTCGGCCTCCGTGCCTTATGAGCTTTGCCATCACCCCTTTGAGCCTTTCATTTCTTCATTTTGAATGCGTACACGGGGACCATTACGACCATCCCAGGCAGAAAGGGGAGGGAGAGGGAGGTGCCTGCTTCCGTCCTGAAGTCTGAATTCCCATGCGGAAAGCAGGAAGGAGCAGAGGCCTTAGGAAGGAGCCCCGGGGCCTATGGGATGAAAAGAGATCATGCTGAATTGTGGCTCTTGAACGCCCGGGGTCCACACTCCGGGGAGGTGGAGGTGACAGGAGCGGCCTGTCTTCTCCGGTAGACCAGGGGTCCACACAGGTTTCCTTCGAAAATCCACCATATACATATATATGCATATAGATGAACATATATATGCATATATATGTATATGGTAGATCTGGCAAAAAGCTCTCTAGTGAGGTCCATTTTGAGCCGGAACTGCAGACTTCCGAGATACGGCTCACTTGCGGCAAATTCACGGCCCTCCCGGCGCCTCGGGGCTCTGAGGGCGGTGCTCGGTCTTCTGCGGGTATATACATGTATATATATATGTATATATATATATATATATATATATATATATATATGTACATATATATATATATATATAGAAAGAGTGAGAGAAATAGACAGATACATAGATAGATAGATAGGTAGATAGAGAGAGAGAGAGAGAGAGAAACAGAGAAAGAGAGAGAGATAGAGATATAGAGATATCTATAGATTCAGATACAGATATAGATATAGCTATATCTAGGGGAGCTCTGGCAAAAAGCACTCTACTGACGTCCATTTTGAGCCGGAACTGCAGACTTCCGAGATACGGCTCACTTGCGGCAAATTCACGGCACTCCCGGCGCCTCGGGGCTCTGAGGGCGGTGCTCGGTCTTCTGCGGGTATATACATGTATATATATATGTATATATATATATATATATATATATATATATGTACAAAGTAGTATATATATATATATAGAAAGAGTGAGAGAAATAGACAGATACATAGATATGA
>NW_011922083.1:0-2045 GCF_000151845.1 Pteropus vampyrus
TTACTGCACTGCAGTGATCCCAATCCCAGTGCCTCTGGGCATCCCACCACCACCATCTATGCAGCTTATTCTTCCATATATTACACAATTAAATACTTATAGATCACTTGGGAAGGAATATTTCTCTATGCTAAGTATTTACTCTTATTAATCATGTTAGCCTCACAAAATACTATATGTTGGCTTTGTTAAAATTTGAATGAAAATAAAGAAAATTGAAGATCTTCGTCACCTTGATTTTCTCATGTTCGTGTGACTTCTATGTAAAATTTGAACCCAGGTTCATTCTTCATCTTCACCAATGGTCTCACCTACTAGGCTCTGATACTTTCAGTATGGTCTCATCTAAATAGAGGTTTGTATGACATAATCAATCTGGTAGGTGTTTTAAGTGCACATTAAACTCCATGATCTTCCTGAATCCCAGCTTTGACTCAGATGACACTTCTGGAAAATCGGCGAGTAATGGGATCAACTGATTGAACTGAGAATAAAACAGACATCTTGCTGGTCTGTTACCAGCAAGATGTCTAAAGCTGTCTGTATTGGGAATGAATTTCTCTAGATCTTTCTTCATGCATTTCCATTTAGGAAAAGCAAAAGTCCACCCAAAGATGTGTGTCCACAGGATTGCCTACATAAAAATAAAAAATAAAAAAAAAATAAAAAGAGAAATTAAGGTCCACCCAACAGATCAGTCCATGGAAGGTACTGTGGAAATTCAATCATTATTTTTTTTAAAGTTTAATAATTGTAGCTCATTCAGTTTCCCATAAGTGATAGAAAAGTATGAAAAGATAATTTGTCTTATTCCCTCTCTGCTTTTCTCTTTTGCCATCTGTCTTCCACCCTGTAGGATGGCTCATCATTTCCAACCCCCTACATACACTCTAGTCCCTCATTTACATTGAACAAAGCTTCCTGAAGAATTCATGAGCAGCAACCAGCAATGCACTGCCAGTTGTCCTGTGTCCTCCTAGTTCTATCTGACACCCTGACTGAAGCACCTTCTTTAGAATGAAGACCAGTTGTTCAATAAGTCTTCGCTTATATGTGTTGTATAAAAAATGTTGCTTTCGTGGCTTCTTCTTTTTCGGTCAAGTTCAGATATGAGAATCTGACATTGTGCAGTACTCATGATGTACGTGGTGCCCTTGATGTTGTGAGTTAGTGCTGAATGAGAGTCTATCACCAGTTGATACCTGATATAAGAGGACATTTTGAAATGACAGCATCCAAATGTAAAGTGCAGCATAGTGAATAGAGTCAATAAATATTGTCAAACTGTATGGTGTCAGGTGTTTCCTAGACTTATCTGGGTGATTACTTTGTAAGGTATACAAATATTTAATCCCTAGTTTCTCCATCTGAAACAAATGTAATGTTGTATGCAACTGTAATTGAAAAATTTAAACCATTTTTTTTAACTATAAGGTTTAGCCACAGGCATGGAATTATGAGTGCTTAACATGAAGGTTTGGGAACATCGGTTTCAGCCTGAACTTTCTATGCAAAGTGAAGATATATCATGGAACTAGGGCCCCTTATCTTTTCCAGTGAAATTAATCATAGAGTTCTAAATTGAGGGAAGGACATTAGTGGACATTGAATTCGACTTTCTTTTTCTTAGATATAAAAATTGAGGCCACAGCTATGACAAACATAGTTTTGTACTCATAATTATGAAAGCTCTGATTCTTATTTCTTCCTCTTTACACCGTACCAGTCTCCAGTGTCATCGTGATGACAGTCTATCAGTTTGATTATGGAATATAAGAAGGAGACGTAGTAGAACATGATGGAGCAGAGTATGAAGAAGATGCAGATGACGGCGCAGAAAGGGAAGATCAGGAAGAGGCAGAAGATATAGAAGAAGGGGAAGAAGGAGAAGCAGGCGAAGAAGCAGAAGTCGGAGAAGAAGCAGAACAGGATCTGAATGGTCGAACCATTAGAGTTGATTAGGAGAAAGATTCCTCAGGTCGGGTGGGGAGCACCCCAGGCGACGGACAGAATCTGAATCCAAATGAAATAGGAGAAATGGTCCT
>NW_011922084.1:0-2041 GCF_000151845.1 Pteropus vampyrus
CAATTCAGCAGGATCTCTTTCATCCCCAGAGGCCTCGAGACTCCTTCATAAGGCCTCTGCTCGTTCATACTTTCCACTTAGGAAATCAGACTTCAGGACGGACGCAGACACCTCCCTCTCCCTCACATTCTGCCAGAGATGGTCGTGATGATCCGCGTGGACGCAATCATAATGAAGAAAATGAATGTCTCGAAGAGGTGATCGCAACAGCTCATAAGGCACGGAAGCCATAAATCAGTCCCCACAGCTGTCTGCAGTGTCCCTCAGATGACCTCTTTGCAGCGGGTGACGGCCTCCAGGGACGGAGGCGCCAAAGCCTCCCTGGGTCCGCTGTCTGTGGGTGGCCTGGAGCTCTGCACGAGGATACAGAGAGGAATGAGACGCCGTTTGTCCCTCTAGGGGCTCAAAGTGTCAGTGAGTGCTTCTGCAACTTCTGTACCCCAGTACCCGCAGACGACCGATCATCGCCCTCAGAGCCCCGAGGCGCCGGGAGGGCCGTGAATTTGCCGCAAGTGAGCCGTATCTCGAAAGTCTGCAGTTCCGGCTCAAAATGGACGTCACTAGAGAGCTTTTTGCCAGATCTACCATATACATATATATGCATATATATGTTCATCTATATGCATATATATGTATATGGTGGATTTTCGAAGGAAACCTGTGTGGACCCTGGTCTACCAGAGAAGACAGGCCGCCTCCAGCACCTCCACCTCCCCGGGGTGTGGACACCGGGCGTTCCAGAGCCACAATTCAGCACGATCTCTTTTCATCCCAGAGGCCCCGGGGCTCCTTCCTAAGGCCTCTGCTCCTTCCTGCTTTCCGCTTTGGAAATCAGACTTCAGGACGGAAGCAGACACCTCCCTCTCCCTCACCTTTCTGCCAGGGATGGTCGTAATGGTCCCCGTGGACGCACTCAAAATGAAGAAATGAAAGGCTCGAAGAGGTGATCGCGAAGCTCATAAGGCACGGAGGCCGAAATCAGCCCCACAGCTGTCTGCAGTGTCCCCCAACTGACCTCTTTCCAGCGGGTGACGGCCTCCAGGGACGGAGGGGCCAAAGCCTCCCTGGGTCCGCTGTCTGTGGGTGGCCTGGAGCTCTGCACGAGGATACAGAGAGGAATGAGACGCCGTTTGTCCCTCTAGGGGCTCAAAGTGTCAGTGAGTGCTTCTGCAACTTCTGTACCCCAGTACCCGCAGACGACCGATCATCGCCCTCAGAGCCCCGAGGCGCCGGGAGGGCCGTGAATTTGCCGCAAGTGAGCCGTATCTCGAAAGTCTGCAGTTCCGGCTCAAAATGGACGTCACTAGAGAGCTTTTTGCCAGATCTACCATATACATATATATGCATATATATGTTCATCTATATGCATATATATGTATATGGTGGATTTTCGAAGGAAACCTGTGTGGACCCTGGTCTACCAGAGAAGACAGGCCGCCTCCAGCACCTCCACCTCCCCGGGGTGTGGACACCGGGCGTTCCAGAGCCACAATTCAGCACGATCTCTTTTCATCCCAGAGGCCCCGGGGCTCCTTCCTAAGGCCTCTGCTCCTTCCTGCTTTCCGCTTTGGAAATCAGACTTCAGGACGGAAGCAGACACCTCCCTCTCCCTCACCTTTCTGCCAGGGATGGTCGTAATGGTCCGCGTGGACGCACTCAAAATGAAGAAATGAAAGGCTCGAAGAGGTGATCGCGAAGCTCATAAGGCACGGAGGCCGAAATCAGCCCCACAGCTGTATGCAGTGTCCCCCAACTGACCTCTTTCCAGCGGGTGACGGCCTCCAGGGACGGAGGGGCCAAAGCCTCCCTGGGTCCGCTGTCTGTGGGTGGCCTGGAGCTCTGCACGAGGATACAGAGAGGAATGAGACGCCGTTTGTCCCTCTAGGGGCTCAAAGTGTCAGTGAGTGCTTCTGCAACTTCTGTACCCCAGTACCCGCAGACGACCGATCATCGCCCTCAGAGCCCCGAGGCGCCGGGAGGCCGTGAATAATGGCGCAAGTGAGCCGTATCTCGAAAGTCTGCAGTCCGGCTCAAAATGTGA
>NW_011922085.1:0-2040 GCF_000151845.1 Pteropus vampyrus
GGATCCATTCCAATTGCATTAAGTCTCAGGCCCCATTCATGTCCCCTTGTCCATTCCCACAAGGGGTGCTCTTTTTCCTTTATCGGTAAAGGAAATAAGAAGGGGAGTACACCACCCTTGGGTTCTATGAGTATTTTTGCATTCGGGGGTAGCGGTCACATTAGGCTGGGAATTATGCCAGCCCTTTTTAACTATAATATAATCCCATGTGGAGACAGGGGTGCCAGTAGGCGTCGCCAGTGGTTTCACATCCCCAAGAAGCACAATAGAAAGAATCTCTAAATCCACATTGGTGATTAAGGGTCCGGCTTCTGTGCCCACCTGGGCAAACATAGAAATCAGGTTCTCTGAGGGTGGATCTCCCTCGGGCCGATCCACACCCTCCCCTCCAGCAACCAGCTTGGCTACCCTCAGGGAGCCAGGAGAGGGGGAGATAAGATCTGCCCGGTATGAGGAAGTGAGCATAGTCGGGCAACATGTCCAGGTTGTCCGCAGCGGAAGCAACACCGAGCGGCAACGGGGGTATTTTGGGGAACAGGAGTGTTACTATTAGCATGTTGCATTACAGCCTCGATGGCCAACTTTATTTGATGGGCGGTGGAGTCGACATCATTGCACAAGCGAATCATCCCATGAATATCGAGATTTCGGAGGTGCCCCTTTAAAGCCGCTTTACAGGCAGCATTAGCATTTTCATAAGCAAGCTGTTTTACAAGTTTCCCTTCCCAGTCTTCTGGCCCTAGGACGCGCTCCGCAGTTTCCTGTAAACGTGCAACGAACTGGGAGAAAGGTTCATGGGGCCCCTGAACTATTTTGCTCAAGGGCGTGGTGACCGAACCTTTTGGAGGAATGGCTCTCCAGGCCCCGATAGCAGCGGCCGCTGTTTGACTAAGGATCCCAGCGGACAAACTGCGTTGTTTACGCTCAGAGGCAAAGTCTCCCCTCCCACATATCTTATCAGCAGTCCAGGTGGCCATGGGAGACCGGGGATTTTTCTGGTTGCGCATTGCCTGAGTTTCCCCCCTGTCAAAAAATTCTGCTTTCCAAGTTAAAAACTCTCCCCTACTCAGCACAGATTGGGCCACTCTTGTCCATTCTCCTGGCAACAGAAAGCCATCACCAGGCAAACTTTCAAGTATGGACAAGGTAAAGGGAGCTGTAAGGCCATAGCTCTTTATAGCACTGTGTAAATCTTTGACAGTTTTAAATTTTATCCGTTTTACAGTAGGCAAAAGGTTCTGATAGTCTCCCTCATTTTCAGAATCGTTATGTGGGTCTTTCCCTTCTTCCTCAGATTGTGCCACATCCTCACAAGCTGGGTCATCAGGTGTGCTGGCTCTAGGGGCCTCTTGGGCGTCAGTAGACGCCTCCTGAGTTGTATCCGGGTCCTGTGAGGGTCTGGCACCGGATCGAGTCATGATGGGGAAAACAAAGGGTTTGGCCCGGGGTCCCTTAGGGGGCTTAGATTGAGGCCCCGAAAAAATAGAATTTTGTAGAGCGGAGACTTCTAATTGTAAATTAGCCAATACACTCTGTAAAGTAAAGACGCTTTTGAGGCTTTGAACTTGTTGTTGCAGTTGTTTGTCTCCAAAAAGGGGTCAAGAACCACCTGAGGGATATGGAGGGGGTTGTAAGGAGGGGGGCGTGTGGCAGGCCTCCCTGCAGCAAAAAAGGTATGAGATGAAGGCCAAACAGGCTCATGATATTTGGCGGCCTCGTCCTCCAGAACAGTTGCATCTCCGGGATCAAGGGGTTCAGGGCCGGGTTTTGGGATTATGGGGTATATTTGAGAATAAGGGCCTCCAGACGGAGGCGAGGGCTCTATGTCCACGACTACAGAAGGACAGGGGGAAGAGGTAGCTCCACCTTTAACGAATGGGGGGCGAGAGAGCTGTTTGAGCGTTTCAGTGGCTACCGATAGCAGCTGTCTCTTATTACTATCAGTTTCGGCCCCTTCAATGATATCTCGAATGAGTCCCCAATAACTGAGACAACTAACGGGGACAGCATTTGGTCCCTCTTTTTCTAGTAATCTATTAA
>NW_011922086.1:0-2039 GCF_000151845.1 Pteropus vampyrus
GACTCAAGGAAGAACTCAAGTTCCACCATCAACACCCAAAGCTGATATTCTACTTAAACTATTCCTTGAAATTTCACCTAGCCCTATGTAATTCGTGCATAATATTATTTTCCCCATAATTGTACAGTACATATATGTATAATAGTACATAACTGTATTACCACATGAATATCCACCAACACATGAACTTAATGTAACTAGACATTCTATTATAAAACCACATTACTGCTCAACAACATGCCTATCAAGGACCAATACAGTTGTTTAATCTGATATAGCACATCAAATCCTTTATCGTACATACCCCATTCACTTATTAAACTTGCTCGACGTCACACGCATATCACCTCCAAATGGTTATCTCAAGTCTCCCCAACTCACGTGAAACCATCAACCCTTGTGAAAGGTACCCCTCTTCTTGCCACGGGCCCATAAACCGTGGGGGTTTCTATAATTGGGGTGTAAACGGCATCTGGTTCTTTCTTCAGGACCATCCCACCTAAAGTCGCCCACTCTTTCCCCTTAAATAAGACATCTCGATGGATTAATTACTAATCAGCCCATGCCGACACATAACTGTGGTGTCATGCCTCTGGTATCTTTTAATTTTTGGGGGATGCTTGGACTCACCTATGGCCGTCAAAGGCCTTAACACAGTCAAATAAATTGTAGCTGGACTTCAAACTAACAATCAGGACTGACCCGAAGTCTAACCGGGGCATGAAAGTCAATTGCCACAGGACACAGAATTACAGAAGGGCGGAAACCAATAGTTCAGGGACATAAGCTCTATCTATCCTCCGCATAATTGATTCCCGGTGATAGTAACTTAATGGTAGCAGACATACGCATACGCATACGCATACGCATACGCATACGCATACGCATACGCATACGCATACGCATACGCATACGCATACGCATACGCATACGCATACGCATACGCATACGCATACGCATACGCATACGCATACGCATACGCATACGCACCACAGACACCAGGCAATGCTCTTACCCCCCGTAAAATGCCACAAAATGCCACACAACACGTGATGAAATGTCCTGCCAAACCCCAAAAACAAGACCATTACGTGAAGCACCTAAACCCACGGACTATTAAACCGAGTTTAATAAACCCCCTGGTCTAAACGACATTCAACGGGTCACCCACCCGATACAAGCATGCTACTTTAATGAATTAATTTTCCTTAGACAGCTACCCCTCTAGATCTGCACGCAAACTTAAACGCCCACGCGTTAATGTAGCTTAATTACAAAGCAAGGCACTGAAAATGCCTAGATGAGTACGCACTACTCCATAAACATAAAGGTTTGGTCCTAGCCCTTCTATTAGCCATCAGTAGGATTACACATGCAAGTATCAGCACCCCGGTGAAGATGCCCTCTTAATCACCAACGATAAAGAGGAGCGGGTATCAAGCACACTATACAGTAGCTAAAGACGCCTTGCCTAGCCACACCCCCACGGGATACAGCAGTGACAAAAATTAAGCCATGAACGAAAGTTCGACTAAGCCATACTAGCCTGCAGGGTTGGTAAATTTCGTGCCAGCCACCGCGGTCATACGATTAACCCAAGTTAATAGACATACGGCGTAAAACGTGTTAAGGAGATTACCCACACAATAAAGTTAAATCTTGCTAACAAGAGCTTTTAGAAATGTAACAGTGCTGATTTGTTAGATAATGAAATCCAAATTGTTCTAGAAAAAGGTGCAATTATACAGCATGTAATACACAAATAAATTGACTTAATGTTACATTATAATGAAAACTGTGCAAAATCCTCTACACAAGCACAATAAAATAATAAAAAGTAATAGAACAGGTAATAGATGTAAAATAAATGCTAAAAAAGTAGTTCAAATCATTTTCATACCAGTCAAAAGATACTGAGGAGGGCGCATCCAATCACAATAAAACACCAGAATGAAACACTTCTAAATAGTAATATAAATTTTTGTGGACACTTCATGTCCCATGATGTGGAATTGACATATAGTTTGATTTTCTTTTTC
>NW_011922087.1:0-2037 GCF_000151845.1 Pteropus vampyrus
AAGTCTTTGGACATCCATCGTCTTGAGCTTGCCATCTGAAAGAATTCAGCAGCATGTACTCTTCCAGGGGCAGCATGTCTGCAATCTGTGGTCGAGTCAGATAACAGCTTTCATATGCGGTCTTTTGGCAAACGCCAAAGAAAAAGCCACTCTGTGTGTGTCTGTGCGTGTGTGTGGTGCTGAAGGGTCATTTTAATGAAAATTGTTTGGTGTGGATGTATTTGTAATCTGTGTCCTCAGAAGCGCCGGTCCATAAACGAACAGTGTTTTCTCATGCATATGGTAACTGAAACTGTCTCTGGGATGTGTCAGCGGGCTTCCGAGCCACTGATGGAGCCTTGAGGCTGGAATGCAAGTATGCTTCATTCAGAAGTTAGAGCACTCTGACGCATGATTTTGGAGGCATAGCCTTTGTCAGAATCGCTTCCATTCTGGAAGCCTCTGCCTAGTAACGGTGCTCAGTAGACATCCTTTATGCTGACGGATAGACAGATACATTGACTGGGCTGCAGCATTGTTCTATGCAGTGACATGGGAACTGTGGACTCTGAAGCAATCTTGGTCTCCTACCACAAAGAGAAAGTGTGAAATTGGAAAGCTGGCAGATCCATTGGGAAATTTCGTACGAAGCGGGTTCGGGCAGCAGCATTTTGGAAGAGAGCGTCTATGCTGAAGACACATTCTTAGAATGCGGCGATTAACCCGGTGGTATGGTGCTTTATGTGTTCGGGTCTTCTTCTGCCATTACGGAGCTAGAAAGACTTTAGAGTGCGAGAAGGTGTACAGCGCATGCAAAGGAAACCGTTTTGGAACGCTTGATTTCTCTAGTCCAGAAGTGTATTCGATCATTTGGTGCAAGTTTTGCTGTATGCTGTAAAGAAAGTCGGCACTGTAAGAAAGCAGAGAAATTGGAGTTCTTGCCTGTACCTGGAGTCAAGCATTTAGGATGTGAGCAAGAACTGAGCCCCGTTCCTTGGGACCTGAGTCAGGCTCAATCCCAGTCTGACAAAACCGTAGATTTGTTCGGTCGTGTCCTTTGTCCGGCACCAAAGCGCTGGTTGGAAACAGTTTTGACATCCGTTCTCCTTAGCTTGCTATCTGCCTAGAATGCACAAAAGGGTGATAAGACAGTGGCAGTATGCTTGTGCTGTGTAGTAAGAGCAGAATAAAAGCTTTAGTCTGCCATCGTTTTTCGCCTTGGCACAAAGGATTCCACATTGTGTGGCGTGTCGTAGGAAGGGTAATATGAAGGGAAATCCTTCTGGAGAGGATGTTCTTTAACCTGAATATTCAGAGGCACCGGCCGAAACGAACGGACCATGTTTTCAATGAGTATGGAAAGGGAAACCGTCTCCCACTGATGTTTCAGGGGGATACTGACCAACCGATGGAGCCTGAGGCTGGGATCCAAATTTGTTTAATGCAGACGTCAGATGACTCTGGCGAATAATGTTGGATCAGATCTCTGAAAAGAGCAGATTCCACTCTGTCCGCTTCTCCTTAGAAACGGCTCTCCGTACTTCTTTTCTCTGCATAGCGATATACAGGGATTTTGAAAGGACTGCAGGATTGTTCGGAGATGAGCCTGGAGAAGTGTAGTTCAGGAAGCAAATGTGCAATCTACCCACAGCCACAGGCTGTGATGTCCATACTGACAATATAGCCTTTTCAGTGTGGAAATTCGTACGAAGCGGGTTCAGGCGGTTGCCTTTTGGAAGAGAGCGTACGTGCTGCAAAGACATGATTAGACTGCCGGGATTTATTAGGTCGTAAGGTATTTCAATTCTTCTGGTCCCATTTTGCCATTAAGAAGAGATAGCTATCCTCTAAAGCTGAGAGAAAGCGAGCACCACTTGTACAGCAAGCTCCTTTGGGATTGCCTGGCTTGTATGATCCAGAAGTGCAGTCATTGTTGGATGCTGTGAAGTAAGGCGGCCCTCTAAGTAAGTACTGAGAGAAGTTGCAGTTCTCGTGGTTAAGGTCATAGTTACTTGTTTGGAACCACTTCTTACTCTGTTGTGTGTGACATGGTGGGTG
>NW_011922088.1:0-2037 GCF_000151845.1 Pteropus vampyrus
TTTGCTTTTCAACTATCTCTCAGGCACCTCAACCCAGCAATCATTTGTCAGTGTGCAGTTATTGAAAGATAAAGACAGCTGTCTAAATTCACCTTTTCAGTTAAAATCCTCACTTTAAAAGGCAACTTTCCAGTTGACTACCGTAGGTCTTCCTGAGTACTGAGTCATCACTGGCTCGTTCTCAGTCACTGCAGAGCCTCATCTTGTCTCCCTAGTGGTCCCTCTTCCATCTAATCTGTCCCAATGCCACTGCCAGACAGATGTTGCATGCTAGACCTCCCACCTCCATGAGGCCTCAATGGTTTCTACAGCCCACTGCCTTTAAATGACGTTTTCCCGTTTTATTTATCCTAACTCTAGAGTCAATCTTATTTTCACCTGTGCCCCAACCTACACCCTGTGGTTTGTCTGTGTAAACCATGTCCATGTCCACTTTTTTTTTTTTTTTCACGTTTGTTCATCCCTTGCCTGGAAAGTTCTCTTTTTTGGCTATTTACCTACTCAAATCCCACCTCCTCTGTGACACTCGTTTCTTCTAATATACACTAACATTTCCCTTTTCGAATTATTGCATTTAGAAATTGGGAAATTTGGGAAAGACAGTTTAGCGTTAATTTTCCATTTCTTATCTGCCAACTGACCTAGTAGTGTTTTGTAGCGTTTTGGTTTTTTAAAGTGGGAATTGTCTACGTCGGTAGGAATACTTTGTTACAACTCGAAGACACTGCAAAGTTAACTCATTGCATTCAGATATGTCTCGCCTCTGTCCGATCAAAAGCTGACCTACTGTGTGCTAGAGGCGATGGAATACAGAAACCACAGCCCCTGATGTCAAGGCTCCTGAAAACATTATATGATCTGTGCAATGCATTTGTCACGAACACAAAGAGAGGGAACCTAACCCAATCAATGTCATAAATCCCCCAAATGGACTTCCTATCTCATTGGTAAAGGTTTCTTGGGAAAACGTGGTGTCCACAGGACCACTAGGTTAATGTGGGAAGTTGAGAGCGGAAACGCACAGGCTGTTTCCAAAACTGTCACCGCCACAGAAACGGCCCACCGGCCCAGAAAAACGTTAAACGCCCCCGCCCTCATTTACCTACACAGTTCATTCCCAGTACGTAAAGCGCCACGACCCCAGCGTCCGCAGGGCCGGCGGGGCGTAAACGGGGCTGACGCCCAGACGCGCCGTCTGCGAGGCGGAGCCAGGCCCGGGCCCCGCCCCCAGCGTCTCGGTGGCCCCGCCCCGCGGCGCCCCGCCCCCCGACGTCATCGGCTGCGCGCCGCCGCCGCCCCGCCCAGGTCCCCGGACTCTGGTCCCTCTCCGCCGCTCCGCCGACCCTCGCTCGCCGCCGCCGCCGCCGCCGCCAAAATGTGAGTGACGCTATGCGACGCGGGGCGGCCTCGGGCCTCGGGGGCAGCGGAGCGCGGCTGGGAACCCCGCTCGGCCCATTTCCCGTCGGCCGCCGCCCTGATGCGGGCCGAGGCCGCACGTCCTGCGCGGTGGTTCCCGAGGCCTGATATGGGCTGCAGCCCCATGGGTGTGGGCTGCAGATGGTCGAGGCGACCCCGCGGCGCGGCCGGCCGCCCTGGAGGGCCCCGCGGCTGTGCGGCTAACGCGGATGAGGCAAGGGCGGGGCAGCCGGGGGGCTTCCTGGAGGTAGGGAGCGCCCCGCCTCGCTCTCTGTCTCCTCTCTGTCCCCTCTCCATCCCATCCGGACCTCGTTCCCCTAAGGCCCCCTAGAGGTTTGGTGGGTCACTGTACTCTCTGTCTTGTTCCCGGGCTGGTCCCTGGAAATTTGGATTCATAGGTCTGGGCCCTGTCTTCATGGTACCTACGGTCTATCGGATTCGGATATGGGTTGTGGGATTTCTCTTTTGATTCACGTTCTCTTAGGGGCTCTTGCTAACGGAAGTTTCTCGTGGGTGCTTTAAGAGATGGTTAACTGCCTGGTGAAATCACAAGACCCTTCGTTCCTCTCCAGCCTGGTCGAGGTTCACTTACGAGAGAGAAATGGGTTCTCCCAAGGTTCC
>NW_011922089.1:0-2036 GCF_000151845.1 Pteropus vampyrus
TCATGGCAGATCCATTGGGAAATTTCGTACGAAGCGGGTTCGGGCAGCAGCATTTTAGGAAGAGAGCGTCTATGCTGAAGACACATTCTTAGAATGCGGCGATTAACCCGGTGGTATGGTGCTTTATGTGTTCGGGTCTTCTTCTGCCATTACGGAGCTAGAAAGACTTTAGAGTGCGAGAAGGTGTACAGCGCATGCAAAGGAAACCGTTTTGGAACGCTTGATTTCTCTAGTCCAGAAGTGTATTCGATCATTTGGTGCAAGTTTTGCTGTATGCTGTACAGAAAGTCGGCAGTGTAAGAAAGCAGAGAAATTGGAGTTCTTGCCTGTACCTGGAGTCAAGCATTTAGGATGTGAGCAAGAACTGAGCCCCGTTCCTTGGGACCTGAGTCAGGCTCAATCCCAGTCTGACAAAACCGTAGATTTGTTCGGTCGTGTCCTTTGTCCGGCACCAAAGCGCTGGTTGGAAACAGTTTTGACATCCGTTCTCCTTAGCTTGCTATCTGCCTAGAATGCACAAAAGGGGGATAAGACAGTGGCAGTATGCTTGTGCTGTGTAGTAAGAGCAGAATAAAAGCTTTAGTCTGCCATCGTTTTTCGCCTTGGAACAAAGGAAGCCACATTGTGTGGCGTGTCGTAGAAGGGTAATATGAAGGGAAATCCTTCTGGAGAGGATGTTCTTTAACCTGAATATTCAGAGGCACTGGGCCGAAACGAACGGCCCATGTTTTCCAATGAGTATGGAAAGGGAAACCGTCTCCCACTGATGTTTCAGGGGGATACTGACCAACCGATGGAGCCTGAGGCTGGGATCCAAATTTGTTTAATGCAGACGTCAGATGACTCTGGCGAATAATGTTGGATCGGATCTCTGAAAAGAGCAGATTCCACTCTGTACGCTTCTCCTTAGAAACGGCTCTACGTACTTCTTTTCTCTGCATAGCGATCTACAGGGATTTTGAAAGGACTGCAGGATTGTTCGGAGATGAGCCTGGAGAAGTGTAGTTCAGGAAGCAAACGTGCAATCTACCCACAGCCACAGGCTGTGATATCCATACTGACAATATAGCCTTTGCATTGTGGAAATTCGTACGAAGCGGGTTCAGGCGGTTGCCTTTTGGAAGAGAGCGTACGTGCTGCAAAGACATGATTAGACTGCCGGGATTTATTAGGTGGTAAGGTATTTCAATTCTTCTGGTCCCATTTTGCCATTAAGAAGAGATAGCTATCCTCTAAAGCTGAGAGAAAGCGAGCACCACTTGTACAGCAAGCTCCTTTGGGATTGCCTGGCTTGTATGATCCAGAAGTGCAGTCATTGTTGGATGCTGTGAAGTAAGGCGGCCCTCTAAGTAAGTACTGAGAGAAGTTGCAGTTCTCGTGGTTAAGGTCATAGTTACTTGTTTGGAACCACTTCTTACTCTGTTGTGTGTGACATGGTGGGTGTTCCGTCCCAGACTGACAGATCTGTAAAGCTGTTTCTCATGTGCCCTTTTGCCGTACCAAAGTGGTGGTGGAAAAGTCTTTGGACATCCATCGTCTTGAGCTTGCCATCTGAAAGAATTCAGCAGCATGTACTCTTCCAGTGGCAGCATGTCTGCAATCTGTGGTCGAGTCAAATAACAGCTTTCATATGCGGTCTTTTGGCAAACGCCAAAGAAAAAGCCACTCTGTGTGTGTCTGTGCGTGAGTGTGTGTGGTGCTGAAGGGTCATTTTAAAGAAAATTGTTTGGTGTGGATGTATTTGTAATCTGTGTCCTCAGAAGCGCCGGTCCATAAACGAACAGTGTTTTCTCATGCATATGGTAACTGAAACTGTCTCTGGGATGTGTCAGCGGGCTTCCGAGCCACTGATGGAGCCTTGAGGCTGGAAGGCAAGTATGCTTCATTCAGAAGTTAGAGCACTCTGACGCATGATTTTGGAGGCATAGCCTTTGTCAGAATTGCTTCCATTCTGGAAGCCTCTGCCTAGTAACTGTGCTCAGTAGACATACCTTTATGCTGACTGATAGACAGATACATTCACTGGGCTGCAGCAT
>NW_011922090.1:0-2035 GCF_000151845.1 Pteropus vampyrus
TTTAATTTCCTATATTTATGCCAATTTTTAAGTTTGTATTTTTCAGTAGAAAAAAAATGACGAATATGAAATCTTGCTTTTAAAAAATGATGATTTGTCAAAATTCAACAATAAAGATTTGCCATTTTCACTTATTTTGCTTCACTTGTGTTGTTTTTAAATATTAGTTTTAGAGAAACAAAGTATTTCATAATAACGCTTAAAGAAATTTGACTTTGCAAAATAATCTCCAAAATGGCATTTTTTTCATTTGAATATTTACCCTTCCTCAACAGACTCATTTTAATTTTTCTAGACTATCTACTTGTGAAAACTTGTTGAAAGAATCGTTTATGATGAATTCTGATTCTCGCACTTTTCTAACATTTGTGTAATGTGAGTTATTCAGCTATTTTAGTCTTAGCGATATCTCTCTATAAACAGGAAATAAAATCTACTTCAAAGTGAGTTGATGAACATTAAATTTGACAGTACATGAAAAACACTTAGCAATGTGACTATCACACATAACTTATATTAAACTACTAGGATACTCATTCATATTTGCAATTTTCTGGCCTACTTTAATTCATTTAATATTGACTCATTGGGCCTTTCTGTTTTTACTCCTTGACATAGTAGACGATAGTTTTTAAATACTCATAACTTTGGATAGAAATTCTGAAAAAAATATAACCATAACTGCTTATTTCAATGCTGGTATTTAAAGGATGCTAGAAAATTGTTTTAAATGTTTAAAAATAGGATAGAATTTTAATTTAGTTTTCATTAAATTGATTTTATTCCATAGGTTAAAATCATTAAATTTACATAATTTTATTTCAATGTTTATATTGCTCTCATATGATTAAGAATTTAGAATAATGTCTATTAAAATAACCCATTATAGAGATTTAGTATAATACACATGTTCAAATAATTTTTAAATTATTTAATTTTTTAAATAAATGATTTTATAATTATATATTTCCCTTGATTTTTCAAGGTAATGTTTCACTGATGCGGATTTTACAGCACTTTTTGGTCACCTGGTTTCTCTTAAGTTAGCGCAATTATTATATTAGCAATTTTACACATATTTAAAGCTGAGTTGACTCATCTATTTAAAAAATTATACCTAATTGAAATAATTAGACAGTCTATTACAGTTCCATCTGCTGTGCATCACAGTCATGCTTCATTGTGGCTTACTGACAAGAATTGTGTGAAACTGACAGGTTCTGCTTTAATAAAGTCACAATCTAAAAATAACAAATTACCTGAAATAAAATTATATAAAGCACATCACAACTTTTTGAACACATTTACTTCTCTTCTCACCATGTTATTATTTTTTATATAGATAATAATTGATTGTGGCGATTATTTTTTTATTTCACTAAAGAAATTGTTATAACATTTCTTGTAAGTCAGGTCTAATGGCAACCACTGCCCTCAATTTTTATTTGAGAATATCTTTATTTCTTTCACATTCGAAGAGTAATTACACAGGATACAGAATGCTAGGTTGGTGTTTTCTTCTCTCTTTCTTTTGTGGTTTCGGAGAAGTCAGGTGTAATTCTTATCTTTGAACCTCTATTTGTAAGGTTTCCCCGCTTCCTTTGGTTTCTTTCTGGATTTTAAAAAAGTTTTGATTTTGTGTTTTTTTTTAAATTTTTATTATTATTTTTTTATCATTATTTTTTCTTGGTATTCTCTGGCCTTCTTGAATGCACTCTTAATTGTCATTAAAAGTGTCTGACATTAATATGAAGAAATTCTCAGTTGCTAATTTTATTTTTGTTTTTTTCCTCTCTTCTCTTTCTTATAGTCCCACTACACATGTGTTACATTTTTTGAAGTCGTATCGCAGTCTTTGGATATTCTGTTCTGTTTTCTCTCATTCTGTAGGTCACTACTTCATTTTGTTGATTGCTTCTTTTGCCGTTCATTAGCTTTTAAATTTGATGTAGTCTCATTTGTTTTCTTCTACTTCTTCTTCTTCTTCTTCTTCTTCTTCTTCTTCTTCTTCTTCTTCTTCTTCTTCTTCTTCTTC
>NW_011922091.1:0-2035 GCF_000151845.1 Pteropus vampyrus
TCAAACAGACACATGAAAAGATTTTCAACATCACTAATCATTAGGGAAACACAAATCAAAACCACGATGAGAAATCACCTCATACCTGTTAGAATGACTGTCATCAAAAAGACAAGAAATAATAAGTGCTGAAGAGAATGCGGGGAAAAGGGAAGGTCATACACTGTTTATGGGATTGTAAAACGGTGCAGCCAGTATGGAAAACAGTATAGAGTTTCCTCAAAAAATTAAGACTAGAACTACCATGTGATCCAGCAATTCCTGTTCTGTGTATTTATCTGAATATAAAAAAATACTAAACTGAAAAAATATATGCACCCCTATATTCAATGCAGCAGTATTTACAACAGCCAAGATATGGAAATGACCTAAGTATCCACTAATGGATTAATGGATAAAGATGTGGTCTATATGTATATGTAAATACACACACACACACACACACACATGCATAAACATGCAAATGACTACTCAGTCGTAAAAGATGAAATATTGCAATTTGTGAGAACATGGATGGATCTTAAGGGTATTATGCTAAGTGAATAAGTCAGATGGAAAAGGACAAAAACTGCATTATTTTTCATATGTGGAATATAAAACAAAAACAAAAAAAAACAAACGAAACAAAAACAAACTCATAGATACAGACAATAGATTGTTAGTTACCAGAGGCAACGAGGGTTGGGAGGGCGATAGGGGTAAAAGGTGTCAAACATATGGTGAGGAATAAAAACTAGACTTTGGGTAATGAGCATGCAATAGAGTATACCGATATCAAATTATAATTTTGTACACTTGAAATCTATTTAATACTATTAACAAATGTTACTTCAAAAAACTGTCAACAAATACTTCAAAATCATAGAACTATGTAAATATCATTCCAAATAGTTTATTAAGTATTCTTTTGTTCTCAAAATGATCACGGATGGATACTCAATTATATGGCCAATCTTCTTTTATGATTTTCAGATTCTGTTATTCCCTCTAGGCCTCTGCTTCATTCCCCTATTATATTTTTTAATAATCTTTGACATCTGAAGACTTTCTATTATTTCCTTAGAAACTAGTATCTTTATTTTTATATATAGTGACATAAACTATTACCACGAAATTTCATGGCATCTATTACTTTACTGGGGAAATTTTGAAAGATAAATCTTGAATTTCTTTTTGGTAAAATGAACTTGAAAAAATTATATCACTTTGAATCCATGTTCCACAAATTGCCACTGAAAAAGAAAATTGTATCTCTGCAGCTTTCATTCTTTACATTTTATAAATATAACACTGTTTCACAAGGTTTTAAACACAATATAACTCACCAAATTGGCATTGATCCAAAGCTTGGCAGTACACCTTTGTTAAAAATGAGAGGAAACAAAGTCATACACTGCTAGTGGGATTGCAAATTGAAACAACTATGGTTTGGGAATATTTAATGAAACTACAGGGACATCTATCTTTCAACTCAGCAATCCCACTTCTAACAATATACCCTGAAGATGCACTTCCCAGAATAGAAAAACACGTATGCACAAAGTTAATCTTTACAGTGTAATTTATCATTGAAAAACGTTGGAATATTCAAGCATAGGAGAGTCATTTAATAAACTGTATTACATATCACAGGTAATACTGTAAGACTTTAAAAAATAGAATGAGTTCTATAAACAGATATAGAGGAACTTCTAGCATGTATTATAAAGTAAAAAAGGAAAAAATATAAACTAATATATATATATTATGTCATGTTTTGTTCTTTTTAAAGGCGGGGGATAAGAAAACACAAATTTGCTTATCTTTTCAAAAAGAAATATAGAAAAGATAAACAAAAAAATGAAACATTATCTTGGAGGGAGTAGGGGAAACAGTAGAATGGATATGGGAAAGAGTCATTTCTGAGTATGTCTTTTTGCACAACTTAATTTTTTGGAAGCATGACTACATTGCACAATAAAAAATAAAAGAAAAATATGAATATAATTATTTTTGAAAGAATATCAAACACACTGACAGAAAAAGAAAAAACTAA
>NW_011922092.1:0-2034 GCF_000151845.1 Pteropus vampyrus
TCAAGCTCCAGAGATCAGCACATAATGCCTACCTGAAGGACAAGGGGCTCGAGTATGAATTTGTTGATTGAGACTGACTTCAGGCACATCAACTCCCTGACATTTCCAGGGAGTCTTTGCATGAGCCAAGCAGACTCTGGCAGCTCAGAAAAGGCCTTGAGGGCAGAACACAGAATGGAACTCTGCACTATGCACTTCAGGTAGGATGTTGTCAAGTGATTCTGAGCTTCCATGGAACTATCCCTCACAGCTGAAGCTAAAATTAGAAGTGGGCATAAAATATGGAGCACCAAAAGTGTCTGCTATATGGATGTTTGGAGTCCTGGGAAAACTCACAAGGTTGCCACTGAAAATTCCACACAAATATTTCCTCTTAGGATATCCGGGCTTATTGTACCCCTATTCCCAGAAACACCAAAGAATATGAGCTTTCCTCATTTTTTTGGTACTTGGTCCTTCCTCTGTGTCCAGATGAATACTAAATTATACAAATCCTACGTACAATAACGGAAATATATTTTTAAAATTCCACAATAAGAAAGATCAGATTACCTCCAGCAAGCAATTTTAATAATTTAATAAATGAAAAACTATTGAAAGGAGAGCAATATAATATTGCTTCGGATGTCAGAAACAAGGCAGAGTGAAAGATATCCCTAGATCTCTCCCCTTGAGACAACAATAAGCTGAACATCTAAAACTGAACAAAAAACACCCAAACTGCACACCAGCATGTCTGAGCATGGGATCTGAGCATAAGAGCTACCACAAATCAGAACCCCGGGTGTCAGGCAGTGGACTGGGAGAAACAAAGAAGCTGCCTCTCACTGCCAGATCTCCTTGCAGGAGGAAGGGGGTCAGGGGAGAAGGTGCAGCAAGTTCCCTGAACAGCCCTGCCTGGGAGAGCTGGGAGCTCCACACGGCAGACGGCAGTGTCCAGGTTTCAGGGCAGAAAGCAGAGAAGTGGGGATGGCAGAGAAACAACAGTTGATTGTTACCAGTCCTGGCTGCAAAACTGAGGCTGAGCCGCAGCTCCCATCTCCAACCCAGAGGGCTCCTCCTCCCACACTCCCGAGACCAAACACCACAGAGCTCCAGGGGAATCTGAACAAAATGCTACAGAAACTGTCACTAACCCTGACAAGGACTGAGAATGAGGGTAGTGTGATTAAACATCTATGACCAAAAAAAAAAAAAAGGCATTATTAAGACTTTATGGAAAGCAGGGGATCCAAGAGGCTTAGAGGCCACCTACTGGAAATCAAAAGAAAAATGCCTTCTTTGCAACAGGCTATAGAGATCTTTATATAATAAATCTCCTTTCTGGGGGAAAAAAAAAAAGCAGAATAAACTTCCATTAATGACCAGGTAGAGAAATAGTCCATTAAACACCATGAACAACCAAAGTGGCAAGGCAGCTCAGAAAAATAAAAATAAAAATCTCAAGAAAATAAGCTTACAGACAGAAATATGCAACTTAAATGACAGAGAATTCAGGACGGTACTTCTGAAAAAAACTCAATGAGATCGAAAACGACTCATATCAACAATATCAGGAACTGAAAAAACAACTAGATGAGCAGAATGAGTTCTTTAGCAAGGAGATTGAAACCCTCAAAAAGAACCAAATAGAACTTCTGGAGATGAAGAACACACTGCAAGAGTTGAAAAATGAAATAGCAAGCTTGGGAGATAGAGGTGACTAAATGGAGGAAAGGATCAGTGATATCAAAGACAGAAATCTAGAAATAAATTAGAAGGAAAAAGAGAGAAAACAAAGAATGAAAAATAATGAAAGAGAAATACAAGAACTAGCTGATACTTTCAGGAGAGGAAACATAAGAATAATGGGCATTATCGAAGGCGAGGAAAAGGAGGAGGGACTAGAAAGCATTTTCAGACAAATGGTTGATGAGAATTTCCCAAATCTAAGGAATGAGCTAGAGCTTGGAATTCAAGAAGTCAACAGAACACCCAATTATCTCAACCCCAAAAGGCCTTCACCAAGACACATTGTATTAAAGTTACCAAAAA
>NW_011922093.1:0-2034 GCF_000151845.1 Pteropus vampyrus
ACACAGACTTTAATATGATTGTGTTTTTTCATAGTTTTTTAATAGACTATAAGATGATGAATTTCAAAGAAAATTATAATCTACTTAAATTAACTAGGTAATCTAGAATTAAAATTACAATAACTGAAAAGTTAATAATTTAATAAGCAGTTTAACAGCCAAATACATGGAGTAAAAGTTGGGATTAGTAAAGCAGAAAATATCTCAGTATAATCAGACCAAAGCATGGAGAAGAAAGGGAACTAAAAATAGAAGAAAGAGAAAAGAGACAAAAGATAAACAACGAAAAGGTCTAATGTATGCACATTTAGTGTCCAAGAAAAAGAAGGAAGTGTAAATGGGCAAGTAAAGACGTGTAAGAAGCTCGACAAACCGTTAGCCAGACGTATGCAAAGAAAAACAGGATTAGGAACATCACAGTTGTTCCTAACTATTGAAGACAAAAGAGAAAAGGAATATATAAAAAATGCCAGATAATAAAAGGCATTTCCTTCAAAGTAATACAAATCAGATGTATAGCTGACTCTCCATAGTATGAAACTGAAAAGACAAAGGAATAACATCATCAAATGGATGAAAGATAACAACTAGCTACCTAGAATTCTTACCAAGCAAAGACACCCTTCGAAAATGAATGTCAAATAAAGATAATTTTGGCTATACAAAAACTGAAAGAATTCATTGCCAGCAGACTCATATTAAGAGAAATAAATTATTTTTATTTAAAAGGAACATGGAAATGTAGAAAGAATTTCTACATTCTGGAATGGGTAAATACTAAGTAATTTTAAATTATATAAACTTAAAAAAGCCCAGAAGCAGTAAATGGAGGTAAAACTCTCTAAAGTATTCATTTCTTATAAAACTGTGAGAGTACTCACTCATAACAGACCCTAACCAGTTAAGGATGCATGCTATAACCTCTAAGATAACAGCTTAGAGAAAAAAAGTATAAATAACAAACTAAAAGAATAGGAAATAAATAAAACTATTTGTTTAGTCTAAAAAAGGTAAGAAGTAGAAAAAAACAAAGAATCTATGAAACAAGTACATAACAAAAACATGTTCATAGATTTAAAATTAAACATCATTAATTACATTAATATAATTGGACTAAATACACCAATTGGAAAGTGGAAAATTTTAGATCGAATATATACATTAAATATTATTATATTATTAAATATATTTACATGAAAAGATCAAAAGTAATGGGATGGAATAAGACATAATATGCAAACATAAACAAATAGGTATAGCTACACTAATATCAGACAAAGTTTACAGATAAGCAAGAAGTATTCTTAGAGATCAAGAGAGACATTTCTTAATGTTAAAAGAGAAAATCCACCAGGAAGATTTAGAAATTCTAAAATTATTCAAATTTCAGTTGGCACAATATAATTATCACTGCAGAAAATATAAACTTCACTATTAGTCCTTTAATCCATAAATCACCATGTCAATAACAAATGTGAATCATGATCAGTGACCAATCACGTCATTTCTTTATGTCAAATAAAGATAATTTTGTGTGTCATTGATTGGTCACTGTGTCTCTGTTTTTCAGTTCACTCAGAGACAGAAAAGTATGTAGCCGTGTTGCTTTCGCATCTCTCAGTGATAAACCCGCGTGGCATTTGACAAAAAAGGATAATCAAAAGAGAGAATTTACAAAGGAACGAAAAACGATAATGATGGAGGTGAAATCTGAATTAAAGGTCAATAGAGTTATAGAAGAAATTGCTGACTGTGAATGCTGAGGCTGCTGCCATTCGAGAGACTCTAAATATGCAGCCAGAAGAACTTAGTGCAAGAGAAACTATTAACATAATTGACAAAAGTGATTGTGACAAAAAAGATGAAGATGTCCCAGAGGAAGTAAGTCCAAGAAAAAAGTCATGTTAAAAGAACTCGCAGAAATATTTTATAACATTGAAAGTGCAAAGGATAAAATACTGGAAGCTGATCCAAATGGAAATGTGACAATTCATGAAGGCGTAGAAAAACCATTTTGTAATGTAAGTCATGTGA
>NW_011922094.1:0-2034 GCF_000151845.1 Pteropus vampyrus
TCATCGGGCAGGCCCTGCTCCCCACGAGGCTTAGGCTCAGCTCCCCGGGCCTGGCCTGGGGCCGCGGGCAGCGGGGCGGAAGGGCACAGCGCCTCTCTGACCAGCTTCGTTTCCTCCTGCAGCTTCGGCGTCCCCAGGTGCGGCCGCGGCAAGCCGGCCCTGGCACGCAGGCACACGCTGGAGGACCGCAGCCAGCTCATCTCCTGCATCGAGAGCGGGGACTACGCCAAGGCTGCCAGGATCGCGGCAGGTGGGTGGCGCCCGGGGCCCTCCCGTGCTCCGCTCTGGCCGGGCCTCCAGGAGGCTCACACCGTGACTCAGGTGCCTCTGCACGCCCGACTCCCTCCCTGACAGGGATGGCACAGCGCGCGGGGCCGGGGTGGGGTGACGGTCCTGTCCTGCGCTTGCCGTTTTCACGTGGAACGCTCAGCTCCAAACGGCTTCTGGGCCTCAAACACCCAGCGTTGGTTGAGGCTTGTCTGTGACGTGCAGTCGTGTGTGGGATGTGGGGGGTGGCAGCCCCTGCCTTCCAGCACCCAGAGGAGGCTTGGGGTCAGCGGAGTGGAAACTGCCCTGGCAACGCACGGGCAGCGACGTGGCCGGGGACGGTTCTGAGCAGCGTAGTCAACCAAGTGGCTTTGAGCAGCGCCTTTGGCCATGGAGAGTGTAATGGGGACCCAGCGGGACCTGGCGGGCTTTCGTCAGGTCCTGAGGGCCAGGCAGAGCCCCCTCCCGGGCAGGTGTGCGGGTGCAGACGTGGCTCTTTGGAGGGAGCCAGGGTTTGGGATGGGGTGGTTTTGAGTTTGGGATGTTGGTCACACAGGCACACGGCGGGGCTCTGCTCGGAGGTTGGCACAGGGTGCTCGGGGGTGGGGGAGGTGTTCACAACCTCCAGCGGGGAGGGGCTCGAGGAAACCCGTGTTGAGGCCGTGGGCGACATGGTGTCAGCAGCAAGGGACTCGTGCTTTGGACACCCTCAGGCCAGGTTGGGTACACTAGTGGCCGTTCTGCTGCTCTAGGGCTCGCGGTGTGGGAGTGGCTCGCCAGCTGGGGTGGCCGTCCGTGTACATGGCTCGGGTCGAGGAGCTGGGTGCCCGACCGTCTCCCGGTGACTCTGTCTTCGTCCTTTGCCTCCCCAGAAGTGGGTCAGAACAGCATGTGGATCTCCACCGACGCCGCGGCCTCCGTTCTCGAGCCCTTGAAAGTGGTGTGGGCCAAGTGCAGCGGCTACCCCTCGTACCCGGCCCTGGTGAGCCTGGGACGCGGGTTGTGGGGCCGCCGTGGCCGCCCTGTGGGAGCGCACGCGCCGGGCCATGTGGCTCCAGGCCCCGAGCTGTCCCACCGGCGCTGTGAGCGCCTGTCGAGTGACGGCATGTGGGGGCAGGGGTCAGGGCTGGGGCTGGGGCTGGGTGTCTCAGGTTGGGGCCCAGGATGCCCCCCGGGGTGCGGTGCGAGCACGCAGATGCGACCCGCACGTCCTCCCTCGGCAGATTATTGACCCGAAGATGCCGCGAGTGCCCGGCCACCACAACGGCGTCACGATCCCGGCCCCGCCGCTGGACGTGCTGAGGGTGGGCGAGCACATGCAGACCAAGGCCGGCGAGCGGCTGTTCCTCGTCCTCTTCTTTGACAACAAGAGGAGCTGGTGAGTGCCGGGCCCGAGGGCCCCGTCTGCGTGTGCTCCCCAGACCTGCGTGCCCGTGGACGCAGACGGAGGCCGGAACCGGACGGGGATGTGTGCACGCAGCCCTGCCCCTCGGGGAAGGGGGCGAGTGCTGAGCCCTGGCTGGTCTCGCCTCCGGCTGCTCTGCGTTCTCTGGCTTGGGTGCTGCAGCGGCCGGGCTTTCTGCCGCCTCTTAGCCGTGTGGTCTGCGTGGCCCTCACCGTCCTTGGCAGGCCGCGGGCCCACAGCACCTCAGTGCTGGCGTAGCCCTGGGTGTCTGAACAGAGGCCCCGGGCCTCAGGCCCATGTGCACAGTGGCCTTGGGGAGGGCCACCGCGTGGGCACGGCCAGCACGGGCACACGCAGCTAGG
>NW_011922095.1:0-2032 GCF_000151845.1 Pteropus vampyrus
CCGTGGAGGAACTTGTTTCCCTATTTGCCTTTTTACTGTATCATTACCCCGTCTCCTTCAAGAATGACAATCTCAACGTGGGGAGAAAGGCATGAAAAACTCAGGGTCTTCTCCTTCGGAAGTATGTGTGGAAGCACTGACGCGCTTTGGATGCCAGCCGTAAAGCTAGGTTCCAAAGTCTGCTGAATCATCAGGCTCGATCAGTCTGACCAGGAATACTTGAGACTACACACGGCAATGAAACACTTCAATGGCACAGGCTTCTCTCTAGGCAATATACCCTGGTTGCTTCCTTTATGAATGTTCAAGGTATCTGACTTGAACTACTTATGGAAGCGGGCTGAGAGACGAATCCACATTGCCTCTCAGGTGGAGAGCTGGTGCCCCACCCAGGACTGCAGATTATGAAGACATGTAGGTAAACTGGCACGTTCCTGGAAGTCAATTCGTACGAAGCGGGATCAGGCGGCAAGGGTCTGGCACTTTGTAGAAGCTGCTCCGACTTCTGCTGGTTTCTTTATTCCTCACGTACTGTGTGTTTCACTATCGAGGAAATCTGCAACCATGGGAATCATCCGTTGTAAACGGCCCTGAATGCCTTTGGAATGCCTCTGTTCTCTCCGAGGAACAACAATGTCTGATATTTGGTTGGAGCGATCCAGGCTGTGTGTCTGAATCAACACCGGGAATATGAAGACTGTGCCTGTGCTGTTGCCCCGGAATCCATGTTCTTCACAGTGGATTTCAGCAGGCTCTTATCTGCGCGGATCTAGACGCTGGTTCAGCTGAAGCCGTTCTATCATGAATGCAGATCTGTGGACGATGGGAGTAGTTTTCGGTAGCAGACGACATTATGGAAGCTCTCTACCGAGAGCCAAGCGCTTTGATCTCACACTCTGTACAGAGTGTTTAAGCATGGAGTAAAAGTGTCTCGGCTCGGCGGTCATTTCCAATGAGGTTCCTTGTAGCTAAGCCGGAGCAGCGCTCCTTTGTCGTGAAGCAATGAGATCACAGATCCTTGCGTGGATTGTGATGAGGAACCGTGCTGGGAATTGTTTCTCTTGTGGCTTGCTTGCCAGCTGCGTTCTCAGCAACGCCAAGGCACCAATAGAAGTAAGTATGAGCAGGACTTCAAATGGAATTTCCGGGCCTTCTGCGGGAGACATTTCAGCCTAGGCGCTAACACATCGCTGGAGCCTTCAAGATGGGTTCGAAAGTGGGCCGAATCACAGACAGAGGTCCTTTTGGCCAGGAAGGCTTGAGGATGCGCCTTCGAAATCACAAACTCTCTTCCAGAGGCCTCACTTTCGAAATGCAGCTCCAGTCGCCTTCTTTACGAAGGTTCGAGGAATCTGCCTGGAACGACTGGAGGAAGCAGATGAAGACGCGACCAGAAAGTTCTCCTCAGGTCTGAGAGCTGTGTCCTAGCAGAATGTGCAACTTGTAAAGACGTTTGGGTAAAGTGGCCATTCCCTGGCGGTTAATTCGTACCAAGCGGGATTACGCACAGAGGCTCCGGATCAGATGGTATGTGCAGAAGGGACGTCATCACATTGAGTTCTTGACGAGAGTACTGTGTTTTGAAGTCCAGGAAATCTCTATCCATTAGAGACACTCAGTTTGAAATGGAAATGAAAGTCTTTGGAATGTCTGCGATCTCTACGAGAAGTGCAATACTTGCTTTGCCGGTACTATTGAGAAGGACCGTACGTCTGAATCTGCACTCAGAATGCTAAGTAGAAAGGGACTGTGTTTCTACCTCGTAATTCTTGTCAGGCAGATTGATTTTGAGCATGTCCTTTCCCACAGTGCTGTGGACCTCCGTAGAACTGAAAGCCCCTCCGCAATGAATGGATCTCTCTTGATGAGGTGTCTTCATTTCAGTCTCAGAGGAAAGATTTGGAAACACTCTTGACACAAAAGATCTTTGAACTTACACACTCTACTCTTTACCTACGCAAGTTCTCGATCCGTGGCAGCTTCCTTGTCCTTTGCAAAGCTGTTTCGGACACTGATGAGAACACTCTCCCTT
>NW_011922096.1:0-2031 GCF_000151845.1 Pteropus vampyrus
GGGCGCGGCTTACCGATGTCCCGGCACCGATCGTACCGCGATATAGAGTTCGGCTTACCGGGCCGAGGTCGGAGTCCAGACGCGGCTTCCGAAGTCCCGGCACCGGTCGTCCGCGGTCGAGGTCCGGCTTCCGAGCCGGAGTCGAGGTCCGGGCGCGGCTTCCGGTATACCGGCACCGGTCGTCCGCGATCGAGGTCCGGTTTCCGGGTCGGGGTACGGGCGCGGCTTACGGTGTTCGGCACCGGTCGTCCGCGGTCGGAGTCCGGTTTCCGGGCCGGGGTCGGGGTCCGGGCGCGGATTCCGGTGTCCCGGCACCGGTCGTCCGCGGTCGGGGTCCGGCTTCCGGGCCGGGGTCGGGATCCGGGCGCGGCTTCCGGTGTCCGGCATCGGTCGTCCGCGGTCGGGGTCCGGATTCCGGGTCGGGGTCGGGGTCTGGGCGCGGCTGCCGGTGTCCCGGCACCGGTCGTCCGCGGTCGGGGTTCGGCTTCCGGGCCGGGGTCGGGGTCCGGGCGCGGCTTCCGGTGTCCGGCACCGGTCGTCCGCGGTCGGGGTCCGGCTTCCGGACCGGGGTCGGGATCCGGGCGCGGATTCCGGTGTCCGGCACCGGTCGTCCGCGGTCGGGGTCCGGCTTCCGGGCTGGGGTCGGGGTCCGGGCGCGGCTTCCGGTGTCCGGCACCGGTCGTCCGCGGTCGGGGTCCGGGCGCGGCTTCCGGTGTCCCGGCACCGGTCGTCCGCGGGCGGGGTCCGGCTTCCGCGCCGGGGTCGGGGTCCGGGCGCGGCTTCCGGTGTCCCGGCACCGGTCGTCCGCGGTCGGGGTCCGGCTTCCGGGCCGGGGTCGGGGTCCGGCCGCAGTTGCCGGTGTTTGGCATCGGGCGTTCCGGGGTCGGTGTCCCTGCTCCATTGTCCGGTGTCCAGCATCAACCTTTGTTTCCTATGGGTAGTTTAGCATGGGGTTATAAGCTAGAAAAGGGTCAAGGCTTAGGCTTAGTGCATTCAGTTTGGGTAAAGCAGTTAAAGTTTATCTTTAGTAATTAAAGCGAATGTTATCAGACTTTGAATTTAAAATTAAATTCAGGGTGAGAGTGAGGGTGTATTAGTAGGTTTATAGTTGACTTAGGATTAAAAGTTATTGGGAGTGTTACTGTTTTATCATAGTGTATCGCTAATGTTTTATGGTTGATTTAGAGTTAAGGTTAGGAACGAGTTTACATTTAGGTCTACGCCCTCACTCAGTGACTGGGGTTTAATTTTTGAGTCGTTTACGATTTTACTTTGGTGGAAGGTCCTAGACATGTTTAGGCTTAGAAAGAGGCGTGTGTGTGTGTGTAGGATTATTGGTGAATTCATTAGGCCTTGAGGAAGGTTCAAGTTAGGATGAGAGTTGGGACTATGGTGGTAGTTCGATTTCGTGTTAGAACAAGGGTCCTCAGCAGCATGTGATTGGCAGGAGAGCGGGAGAAGCTTTATCTGTATCTGCAGGCGCTCCCTGGTGCCAGCATCACTCCCTCAGCTCCATGACGGTTCATGAGGCATCAGATTTTCACCGTGGTTAGGTTTCCAGATGCCAAAAAGGTTACAGAATGCTGGGTTATGAGTCAGCAGTAAAGATTTAGAAGGTCCGGATAGAAATTAAATTCACATTTGTATGGGAGGTGAGGTTAGGTGTAAGGATAGCTCGTTAGGGTGGTTAGGGTGTTAAGGTGTTTAGGAGTCTTACTCAAGGTCGTCGTTTATCCCAAGGTGACCGTGGCTTGGCAGGTTTAGGGTTCATTTTCAAATAAGAGGTTGGTTAGGTTTATTTCCATGTCATTGATATTCGCTGCTCCGGTTATCGTCAGGGTCAGGGTTACTTTTAAAGTTGTCTTTAGTGGTCACGGTTAGTTGAGGAGGGTTAGGGTCACCTCGATAAACAGAAGTATGATTACGGTGGTTGCTGTTAGGGCAAGAGATTGAGGGTTAGCGGTTCAGGGTTAAAGTCGGCCTTTGTGTAAGGTAGGTTTTAGGGTCTATGCTTTTCATGTAGGCTTATGG
>NW_011922097.1:0-2031 GCF_000151845.1 Pteropus vampyrus
TCATTTATTGGGGGTAACACTGACTATGGATGATACTTGCATTTTCTTTTCATTTGGATTTTGTCTCATCTCCCTAGTGACTTCCATCTATGTAAAACAGAACTAGAAAAATGAGACAGCAAAAAGACAATGCAATTGAGCCGTCAGGGACAACAAATGACCAAAAAAAAAAAAAAAAAAGAAAGTTTATATTGAGCTATCATACCTTCCAGAAAGGGGATAGAGTGGCCCAAGGAGGGCACTGAGCTGCCCAAGGTGACCTGTGGCAGAGCTGAGTGAGACCCAAGACTCTTGGATGCTGGATGAAGGCTGCTCAAAGCTATCAGCAAAAACCAAGGACTCCTCAGTGACAGGTGTCAGGAGGGAGTGAGCAGGGTTCTTACCCTAGGCTCAGAGGTCTTCGGTGGGAAAACATTCCCACCGTGATCTTCACTTCCTTTTACTGAAACATAACCATTTCCTTCCCCTTTTAACACAGGTAACAAATCACGGTCATCTTAGCAGTACCTGCAACTTTGTCAGAAATGGAAGTCGCCAATATTTTCATAGCAGAGAGCTCAAAAGATGGTTAATTGCCCCTGTGCTTCAAAACTACAGTGGTTATTACACCTGCCATTAGATCATGTTATTTGATGTGTCAGTAAAGATGCCTGGAAAGAAGCATGTGAATTACTACATCATGCATGTTTAATATTTTGTTATTTCTAATATTTATATATAATTATATATACATTTTGATTAAATTTATTGGGGGTAACACTGGTTAGTAACATCATGTGAATTTCAGCTGTCTGACATTGTAATACAACATCTGTATACCTCTATTTTGTGCCCACCACCTCCATCACCATATATTCAACCCCCTTTACCCTCCTCATCCTCCTCCCTCTCCTCTTTCTCTCTGGTAACCATCACTCTGTTGTCTGTGTCTCTGAGTTTGTTTTTTTGTTTATTTGTATGTTTGTTTTGTTCATTCATTTGTTGCTTTTTGTTTTACATCCCACATATGAGTAAAATCATACAGTTCTTGTCCTTTTCCATCTGACTTATTTTGCTTAGCATAATACTCTCAAGATCCATCCATGTTGCTGCAAATGACAATATTTCTTTTTCTTATGGCTGAGTAGCATTCCACTGTAAATATGTACCACATCTTCTTTACCCAAGCATCCACTGAAGAACATTTAGGTTGTTTCCATGTCTTGGCTATTGCGAATAATGCTGCCATGAATATAGGGGTACATATATCTATATGGTTAAGTATTTTCAAAATTTTTGGGGTCAATACCTAGAAGAGGGATTGCTAGGTCATATGGTAGCTCTATTAATTTTCTGAGGAAACTCCATACTGTTTTCCACAGTGGCTGCACCAATTTGTGTTCCCACTAGCAGTGCACGAGGGTTCCCTTTTCTCCACATCTTCTCCAACACATATTATTGCTTGTCTTATTGATAATTCTTAATGGATATGAGGTGGTATCTCATTGTGGTATTGATTTACATTTTCCTTATAACTAGTTATGTTGAGCATTTTTTTCATAAATCTGTTGGCCACCTATATGTCTTCTTTGAAAAAATATCTGTTCAGGTTCTCCGACCATTATTTTATCAGATTGTTTGTTTTGTTGAGTTCTATGAGTTCCTTATATATTTTGGATATTAACCCTTTATCAGGGGTATCATTTGCAAATATCTTTTCCTATTTCGTTGGCTTCCTTTTTGTTTTGTCGATGGTTTTTTGCTGAGCAGAAGCTTTCTAGTTTGATGTAGTCCCGTTCATTTGTTTTTGCTTTTCCTTCCCTTGCCTTTGGAGTCAAGTTAACAAAAACCCCTCTGAGACCAAGGTTCATACGTTTAGTGCTCCCATGTCACCTTGGTTGTTCTGCCTGTGCATTTGAGGTAGTGAACTCTTTTCTTGTTTAGATACTGTTCTGCTCTCAACAATTCAGAGGTTGGCAGGCTGGGTACTTTTTTGTTTTCCAGTTATATTAGTTATAGTGCAGGTTTTTGTTTTTTCTTACTTATTTGCAC
>NW_011922098.1:0-1152 GCF_000151845.1 Pteropus vampyrus
AAAGTAGAAATAAAAAATTTTAAAAAGCTGGGGTACAAACACTTATACCATACAAAATAGACTTTAAAAAGTATCCTACAAGAGACAAAGAAAGATCCAGTAATCCCACTTCTGGGTATTTATCTGAAGAAACCGAAAACACTGCTTCAAAGGGACATGTGAATCCATACGTTCATTGTAGCAATAGTCAAGATATGGAGGCTACCTGGGTGACCATCAGCAGATAATGGATAAAGAGGTGGTACATATATATAATGGAATATTACTCGGCTATGAAAAAGAATTAAATCTTGCTACTGCAACAATATAGATGGATCTAGAGGCTATTGTGCTGAGTGGAATAAGTCAGACAGAGAAAGACAAATGCCATATGATTTTACTTACATGTAGAATCTAAAGAACAAAATAAATGAACAACAGCAAGGCCAGAAACAAACTCATAGTTACAAAAAACATTCCAATAGTTTCCAGATGGGAGGGGAGTTAGGGGGTAGATAAAGAAGGAGAAGGGATTAATAAGTACAAATTGCAGTTACAAAGGGGTCATGGGAGTATAAATTACAGCATAAGGAATATAGTCAATAATATTGTAATAACTATGTATGGTGTCAGATGGGTACTAGAGTTATTGAGGTGATTACTTCATAAGTTATATACATGTTGTATAAATCACCATGTTATACACCTGAAACTAATATAATATTGTATGCCAACCATAACTGAAAAAAATTTTTTTAATTATTTAAATAAATAAATATTTAAATTTTTTAAGAAGTATAGATTGGGCCCTTGCTGCATTCCTGGCACAGAGCTAGATCCAGTAGAAATAGAGTATAGCCCACAGCAGGCCGCCAAGGTCCAAAGGAAACAAAGAAACTGGGAGTAGATGAGGCAAAAAGTCAGTCGGGTGCCCTGATGCCATCTGCCTGAGAAGTGAGAAAGCTAGTAAGGGGAGAGAGGGTGAGGAAGGACACTTCCAGAAATAGAACAGAGCAGGGACACCCCTTACCCTGAGTGCCCTGCTTCTCAAAGGTGAACCTTGGTGAGACACTATCTGGCCTGGGGTGCCAACCTTGAGCCCAGGTGAGACAGCCTGAGCTCTGAATGATTTACTTATACCAGACAAAATAGACATGCCACTGTGGCCTCCCT
>NW_011922099.1:0-2029 GCF_000151845.1 Pteropus vampyrus
TGCTGACAGCCATCATAGGCATGCTAATTGCTGTAAAATTGGTGCCTATTTCTGGGTGGAGCAAACACTGAGATTTGAATATTTCCTGCTCTTACCTGGATTCCACCTCTTTTCCTACCCCCGATCAAAGATGTTTAGACTCGAATGCCAGGTGAAGTTGAATTTGAGAAAACCAACAAGCACTTTTCTTCTGTCACCAGGTGGGTTAACGGTTGCGATCCCACTAGCTCCTGTGAACTGCTGCAGCCGAGAGGTCACGGACCTCTGTTGGCAGAGGAAAGCAGTATTTTTATTTTCCCTGTCAGTCTTTGATCTATTTCTGCAGGGTATGGGAGAATTTAGAAGTGCTGCCAGTCTGTTCATGCATTCAGATTGTTGTCAAAAAATATTTGTGAAGCTAACATCTTACTTTAAGTCTCAAGGTCTCTCTCTCTCTCTCTCTCTCTCTCTCTCTCTCTCTCTCTCTCTCTCTCTTTAACTCACCGCCCAGAGATGGTATTTTTTTCCTTCTTTTGTGTTATTATTACTAGAGAATGGTGTCCTCTCCCGGCACGTTGTCTAGGTTCTTGATGTCTTGAACAAAGAATTGAGTAAGACACCGAAATACATTAGAAAAGTTTTTCTTAGGAAGGAAAGTACACTTCCAGAAGTGGAAGCAGGCCTGAGCAAGAGAAGCGTGGTAGCCAAGTAGCCAAGACTTCAGGGTTTTTATCCCTTTTTGCTATGTTTGGTTACTTAGACTGGGCTTCCTTGATTGACAAGGAAGATTGACAGCACCCAGTGAGTCATCATTTTGCCTTCTGAACGTGTTTGTTCCCAGCATTCAGTCTGTTATAATATGAATGAACTTCCAGGCATAGGCAGCATATTATAATGATGGTCTAATGAGACCCAGGTGAGTGAAGGTCGTTGGGGTCTGCATTGCCCATATGCCAGTCACTGGCTTAAACTGGTACCTAATTCTCTGCCTACTGGTTTCTTTGTGTCAGTGAAAAAAAAAAGTGCCTTCTGGCTTGCTTAATTGTGGGCGGATTAGGGTGGACTCCGTCTAGGATAGGATGACCTCCCTGTCTTTGCAGGCAGACCTGAAACCCCCTAACTGTCTCGCCTACCTCTTTTCTAAGAGCCACGAACCACCTTATTAGTACGGATTGTTGTAGCCGCCAGCCCCCGAAAGACACACGGACCACCAAAAATCAGTGAGTTATAGGAAACAGGCTCTTTATTCAACCAGCTGGGTCTGCCAGGGGTATGCAGACCCCAAATTAAGCAGCCCCGAAATGTAGAGGTACAGGGTTTTTAAGCCCTAAATCCCATTCCTCATTCTGTCTTAAACACAAAGGTCTATTTTCCTCTTATTCACTACCTGTCAACCCACAGATAGGTTGTGCAAGCGGGGGTACAGAAGCAGAAAGCTTATTGTTAGAATGTTATGTTCCCATGGGTGATAGCCTATGTTCCCATGGGCGATAGCCAAGCAGTAATTTTCCAGCCAGCACATTCCCCACTGGCCTTAGCAGAAAATCAAATCCTTGATTCTTCATGTGGAATTTGCTCATAGCCTCTATTTTGTAATACTAAAAGTTTAATAGAATTAATTCTCTTCCTTATATATGCAAACAAGAAATCAAGGAAACATGGGCCAAAAGTTAACAAGAAGAGGAGGAGGATTAAAGGTCCAGCTATAGCAGATAGAAGGGTTGTTAGCCATGGGGACCAGTTGAACATCCTATGAAACCAGTTATCTGATTCTAGTCTTTGTTTTTCCCTGGCATCTAAATTTCTCTCTACTAGTCATAAGCTCTCTCTAATTACTCCAGAGTTATTAGCATAGAAGCAACAGGTTTCACCTAGAGCCATACATAATCCACCTTGTTCTAAGAATAATAAATCTAAACCTCTTCTATTTTGGAGGACTACTTCTGCTAGTAAATCGACTTGAAGTTCTAGCCTGCTGAGCTCAGTTAAGTTTAAGGGAGTTCCTACCCCGACTTAGTAAGGGGGTTTTTGGGTTTAGGCACAACCAGCA
>NW_011922100.1:0-907 GCF_000151845.1 Pteropus vampyrus
AAATAAAAAAACAAACAAAACAGAGAGAAACAATAGATACAGAAAACATTTTGAGGGTTGCCTAATGGGAAGGGTGTTGGGGATGGTGGATAAAAAGGGGGGAAGGAATTAAGAAGTACAAATTGGTAGTTACAAAATAATCATGGGGGTGTAAAGTATAGCATAAAGAATATAGTCAATAATATTGTAATAATTATATATGGTGTCAAGATGGGTACTAGATTTATCAGGGTGATCGCTTCATAAGTTATATAAATGGCTAATCACTATGTTGTATGCCTGAAACTAATATAATATTGTATGCCAACTATAACTGAAAAATAAATCATTTTATAAAAATAAAAAAAAGAAAATGGTCTTTTATGCTAGAGAATGTTTAGGATCATTGATCCTTAATAAATAGTTATGTTAAACTAAATTTCAGCAAACATCTAACGAACACCTATTCTTTTTCAGAATGGAGGAAAGTACTTGCACACACACCAATAATCTGGCTGAGATGGGAAACGTCTTGACTTATGTTTGTTTTTCTTTGTTTCTTTTTTCATAATCACTTGAGCTTTTCCACCATGCTTTTCTATCTTGAAAACATCAGAAGTCATTATGATCTATCCATATATAGGAAAAACATAAGGGAATAGTTGGAAATTCAGCCAATGGCAGTTGCCCAAAAGTAGCCATGGAAACAAATCACGCAATCCTGCCCAAATTGTCTATTTCCTTCTGTCAAATTCACCTCTCTCCACATGCACTTTCTATTCCTTACCCTCAATGTGGAATTTCTTGGATTTTCTCAGTACTTGGGCCTGTTCTCAAGAGGAATCTTTGCTCTCCCATATGTCTTATATGCATCAGACAGACTTATTTTTCAAGAGAAATTTAATGTGAATCTAGAGTCAAGCCATTG
>NW_011922101.1:0-2027 GCF_000151845.1 Pteropus vampyrus
TTTTGCGGGGACGGGGGTACAGAAAGTGCCGGAAGCAATTCACTGACACTTTGAGCCCCTAGAGGTACAAACGACGTTCCATTGCTCTCTGTATCCTTCGTGCAGAGCTCCAGGTCACCCACAGACAGCGTACCCAGGGATGCTCGGCCCCTCCGTCCCTGGAGGCCGTCACCCGCTGGAAAGAGGTCAGTTGGGGGACACTGCAGACAGCCGTGGGTCTGATTTCGGCCTCCGTGCCTCTTGAGCTTTGCGATCACCTCTTTGAGCCTTTCATTTCTTCATTTTCAATGCGTACACGGGGACCATTACGACCATCCCAGGCAGAAAGGTGAGGGAGAGGGAGGTGTCTGCTTCCGTCCCGAAGTCTGATTTCCAATGCGGAAAGCAGGAAGGAGCAGAGGCCTTAGGAAGGAGCCCCGGGGCCTCTGGGATGAAAAGAGATCCTGCTGAATTGTGGCTCTGGAACGCCCGGTGTCCACACTCCGGGAAGGTGGAGGTGCTGGGAGCGGCCTGCCTTCTCTGGTAGACCAGGGGTCCACACAGGTTTCCTTCGAAAATCCACCATATACATATATATGCATATAGATGAACATATATATGCATATATATGTATATGGTAGATCTGGCAGAAAGCTCTCTAGTGACGTCCATTTTGAGCAGGAACTGCAGACTTCCGAGATACGGCTCACTTGCGGGAAATTCACGGCCCTCCCGGCGCCTCGGGGCTCTGAGGGCGATGCTCGGTCGTCTGCGGGGACGGGGGTACAGAAGTTGCGGAAGCACTCACTGACACTTTGAGCCCCTAGAGGTACAAACGACGTCTCATTGCTCTCTGTATCCTCGTGCAGAGCTCCAGGCCACCCACACACAGCGTACCCAGGGATGCTTCGGCCCCTCCGTCCCTGGAGGCCGTCACCCGCTGGAAAGAGGTCAGTTGGGGGACACTGCAGACAGCCGTGGGTCTGATTTCGGCCTCCGTGCCTCTTGAGCTTTGCGATCACCTCTTTGAGCCTTTCATTTCTTCATTTTCAATGCGTACACGGGGAACATTACGACCATCCCAGGCAGAAAGGTGAGGGAGAGGGAGGTGTCTGCTTCCGTCCCGAAGTCTGATTTCCAATGCGGAAAGCAGGAAGGAGCAGAGGCCTTAGGAAGGAGCCCCGGGGCTTCTGGGATGAAAAGAGATCCTGCTGAATTGTGGCTCTGGAACGCCCGGTGTCCACACTCCGGGAAGGTGGAGGTGCTAGGAACGGCCTGTCTTATCTCAAACGTCTAAGGAAAATACAGCCTTTTGTTTTAAAAATCACTATATATATCTATATCTATATCTATATCTATATATATATATATATAGATATAGATATAGATATAGATATATATGAATATATATATAGAAAGAGTGAGAGAAATAGATACATAGATAGATAGATAGGTAGATAGAGAGAGAGAGTGAGAGGGAGAGAGAAAGAGAGAGAGATAGAGATATAGAGATATCTATAGATTCAGATACAGATATAGATATAGATATATCTAGGGGAGATCTGGCAAAAAGCACTCTACTGACGTCCATTTTGAGCCTGAACTGAAGACTTCCGAGATACGGCTCACTTGCGGCAAATTCACGGCCCTCCCGGCGCCTCGGGGCTCTGAGGGCGATGCTCGGTCGTCTGCGGGGACGGGGGTACAGAAGTTGCGAAAGCACTCACTGACACTTTGAGCCCCTAGAGGTACAAACAACGTCTCATTGCTCTCTGTATCCTCGTGCAGAGCTCCAGGCCACCCACAGGCAGCGTACCCAGGGATGCTTTGGCCCCTCCGTCCCTGGAGGCCGTCACCCGCTGGAAAGAGGTCAGTTGGGGGACACTGCAGACAGCCGTGGGTCTGATTTCGGCCTCCGTGCATCTTGAGCTTTGCGATCACCTCTTTGAGCCTTTCATTTCTTCATTTTCAATGCGTACACGGGACCATTACTCCTATCCCAAGCAGAAATGTGAGAGATGAAGTGTCTGCTTCCCGTCCCGAAGTCT
>NW_011922102.1:0-2026 GCF_000151845.1 Pteropus vampyrus
TGGGAATAAATAAACCCTGTTAATATGGGGTATCAATTAAATGAATGGAATCAATAATTAATAACAAAATAGCAAAATAATAATAAATTTTCAGGCACAGAGGATTTTTACTAGTGCATCTGCCCACGTTCTTTATAAAGCAAAACACAGTTTTAAAGCACGAACTTACAATTTTGTGTCTAGGTGGTTACTCAGTTGAGTTGAAAAATTACATCCATACATAGGAAAGCTGATGATAGATTTATTCACAACGGAACACAACTGGAAACATTTAAGATGTCATTTGAAATATGAATGAATAAACGAATTTCGGTGAATTCATTCAATGGAATATTTTTCACCAGTTTAAATAATTGAGGAATATCTATGAAAAATATGAAGGAACCTTGAATTCACATTATTAAGTGAAAGATGTCAGTCTGTGAAAGCTACATATTTTTTATCCCAACAAGATAACATTCTGGGAAAAGTCAAATGACAGAGACAGTGAAAGGTGAGTGATTGCTAGGAGCTCAGGAGAAAAGGGAGAGGGGTTAACAAGGGAAACAGGACCATTGGAGGTCAGTAAAAAAAAAAAAAAAAAACAACCTGATCTTACCCTGTAATGGTGATATGTGATATTATCCATTATTGAAACCCATGACTTGTTTAACACCCAGAGTGAACACTCATGTAAACAATGGGTAACAATAATGGATCTATGTTGGTTATTTAGATACATTAAAAATATTAAAACAAGAATTTGAAAGTCACACCCACCCTTTCCTTTTGGGAAAGTCTTTTATGTTCCAAATTTGAAATCAGGGAAGAGAAAATAGGATTTAAAGAATAACAAATGAACTTCCTGGATGAGGCACAGTTGAAAGTGGAATTCCTTTCAAATGGAAATCTCAAAAACACAGAGAACAAGTGTAAGGAAAGACAATGTTCCTGAAGAGCTAAAAAAAAAAAAAAAAAAATTAGACAATGCTGTGAGTTTACATACACCTAGAGTGTCATTTCATTGCCATGTCAAGTTATTAAGTATTTACAGAGAGGAAAAATAAAAAGCAACATTTCTGGTGTATGGCATCTCAGATAAATTTGTCCACCATTAATCTCAGTTTTGTTATAGCAAAGGACAAAATCAGTACAAGATAGACTCAAAGGAATTATTCAGCACTCAGTAAAGGTGCTCATTGTTCGTTTAACAGTCCAGGGGGCAGAGCCTGGGAGAAGACCCCCAGGAGTACGAATGTGGGTTGGTGGTCACTGTGTTCTCAAGGGCTTTGCCGGGGGTCCCTCGAAGTCTCCTCAGAGATGCAGCCCATTCATCAGCAGCTTCGGATCCTTCTTTTGCAAACAGCAGGTTAAATGGTAAGCCATCCTGGGACATTCATGAGGCTCCTTAGGATCACCTGAGACACAGAAATATGTATAACTAAACTATTACAAAACAGAGAAAATAAACTCTTATTTCAAATGACTCTGGCTGTTTCTGGGCAATGCAGTAGATCACTGTCAAAAGGGATCACAACCCCTTCTAAGAGTCAGAAAAACCCCGAGACGTAGAGATATATAAAAATAATTGACAAACTAAAAATCTCATGTGCCTATATAAGAAATTACTCAAAAAGAAAGAGGACTACCAGCAATCCATTACACAGGCTGGATTCCACACATTGAATAAACAGTCACGTTTATTCAACATGAATAAACTGTTCCAAAAGAAAAAGACAAATGGCTTTTAACCTCAGTCAAACAATTATCTTAATATTACACTGCGATACCACTATAGCTAAAAACAAAACAAAACAAAGAACAACAACAACAACAAACAACGCATCTAGGTACCACGTCACACCTATCAATGGTAAAATTACAAAGTTTCACATCTGCTATAGTAGTGTGGCTGTGCAGACATTTTTGCTTTAGGAAAGCATCGATCAGTACCTATGGAGAGGAATTTGACAATATCTGGTAAAACTGCATCAGCACTCACCCTTTACCCCAAAATCCAATCACTTCAATTCTATCCATAGAGATG
>NW_011922103.1:0-1049 GCF_000151845.1 Pteropus vampyrus
TGTAGGGGACTGAGGTCAGCGTGCATCTTCCTGAAGATGCCCGAGGACGCGCTTCACGCCGCCTCAAGACCACTGAGGGCCAGGCAGGGCGGGACCACGTCCTGAGGGTTGCCGTGTGAGAGCCAAGCGGCCGGTGTGGGACCCTTAGCAAGAGACACACACCGCACGGCCGGGGGGGGGGGGGCGGTGACAGGGACCCCCTAAGGACATCAGAGCACGGTGGCAAGATGGGGGAGCTGGGGACTCCAGTGGCATTGGGTGGTGGCCAGGGCTGGAGGATGCAGGCCAGGGGACAGGGAGCAGGGGATGCGGGGGGGGGGGGGGGCGCATGGTCCCAAGGGAGGTGTGTGCCTCAGAGGCGAGTGGAGTGACTTGCGGGAACGCACTGGGGTTGCCTGCACCCCATCATCAGGGGCTCCTGGACTCGCCCATTTGTGACCGAGACACAGAGGGGCCAACGTTTGCTTGCTCGAGGCCGAGGACAACCCCTGCGTCTGCACACGGGCGCCTTGGGGCCACGCACCCTGCTCGGCTTACCTGCCCGGAGTGCCCCCAGAAGACACCTGTAGGTGACACGGTGACGAGACAGCTTCAGCAGGAAGGCGTGTAGGCACAGCCATCTCGTGGCTTCAGAAGGAAATAGGCCAGCAGCTCCCTTCGCTCCCAGAGACATCCCTGAGGGATGGAGTGGCTGAGGTCCCCGCCTCCTGCCCAGGAGAGGCTGGGGTCCCGGCCCGGCTAACAGCAGGAGCGGGGGCTCGAGGGGCAGGGGCCACACAGCTGACGTCACTCTGGGGGCTGCCCCAGCGTCGGCTCTATGGAACTCTGATAGTGGGGACACTGTCGTCAGCTTCTCCAGAGAAGCTTCCAGAAAACAGAAGTCACGGCGGTCAAGCCCGCTGAGACCTCAACCACGGAAACAGCACGGCCTGGACAGACTGAGCGGAGCCACGTAGGACGAGGTGCGTGGAGCGGAGGCCAGCGCAGGGGGCGGGGGTGGCGTGGGGTGGAGACGCTAGGGAAGGGCTGAGCCCGAGACAGCGGAGGTT
>NW_011922104.1:0-2024 GCF_000151845.1 Pteropus vampyrus
TTCAGCACACGTGGGTGCGTCGTTTGGCTACTGCCCAGAGGCTCCCATTGGAAAGGGGGAGATGCTGACCTAAACCTAAACCTAAACGTCGGAGGAATTTTCTATCTTCGGACACTGTTTGAGTTTAGGACTTGGGGAAGGGTGGAGAGAGCATTGGGGAGTAGAGTGGGGGAGATGGGCAGAGCAAAATCGCAGAGGGTCCTGGAGGTGGAGGGGAGACGGACAGGATTTTGTCACCAGGAGAACCAGGGGCTGATGGGAGGCATGCAGAGGACAAATGACGAGTCCCCTTTATTCGCAGATCCCGAATCTGCAGGTTCGCTTACTGGCTAAAATTTATTTGGAACTCCCAAATCAACACGCATAGTGCATCTATACTCATTCGTGGACACCCTGAGTGCTGGACACTTTGAGTCGCCTGTGGCCCATCCACCTTGCCGGGGGAAGTCCAACATGGCTGCACGTACTCTGCCTTTCTGGTTCAGCTTATACTATAAGCAAGTGTCCTTGTCACGGCCAATGGAGCCCCTCATTTTTGTGCTTTTTGTGGGTGATTCCGCTGTTTGAAACGACCCCGAGCATAGAGCTGAGGTGCTGGCTAGGGTTTCAAAGCTCACGGAGAAGCAGTGTTAGGTGAGCTTTGTGCAGGCGTGAGTTACAGGCCTGCTGGCCGCGGGATGAATCAACAATATGTACCAGATAAGGTGTTTTCAAACAGAAACGCAGGTAGGACAAGGTGGCGTATTGATCGATTGAGAAAAACGTTGACCAGTAAGTGAGAACCTAGTTTCTTTTCTCCCTAGGGGCAATGGCTCGGTATTCGCCAATTCAGTGTTACAGGGCAAAACGACCTCTAATAAATAAGAATGGGGTGTATCTTCCAGGGTGAACCACTCCCGCTTCTAGCAGACTCATCCCTGAGGCCAGCCCTCCATCCAAAAGCCTCAGATACATGCGAGACCCTAAGCAGATGCGCTCAGACTTGGATAACTTACAGGGAAATGGAGCTCTGAAGAGAGAGCCTTGTCTCCGGTCAAAATGATACCCAAAGAGGACCTGCTGGCCATTGCCCAAAGCGGGATGGCGAAGACATGTGGTCGGTGTTACATTTCCCTTCATCTAGAGCCTCTCCCATGAGCACCCGCCAAATCTACGGTTGCCATCGTCAACAAAAATTATCCCAAACTTGAACCTGGGACGACGGATGGCCACTTACCCTTTTCACGGGATCCTAGACCACCGTCTGTTAGAAAAGGTTAAACACCCATGGATCACCTGATCCTCTAGCTCAGCGTCAGCAAAGTCTTTCTGTAAAGGGCCGTTTTTCTGTAAAGGGTCGATGTTTTCAGCTCTGTGTATCCGGCGGTGTCTGTCACAATTACTTGACTCTTCCATGGTGGCCAAGAAGCAGCCATAGACAATCCATAAATAAGTGGGCATAAATAATGACCGTGTTCTAATAACACTTTAAAAATTTCATGTCATTTTCACCTGTCAAACAATAGTATTCTTCTTCTTCTTTTTTTTTTTTCCAACCACATAAAAATGTGAAAGCTGTCTACGGCCATGCCACCTGGAACAAGCCTGATTTCGTCTGATCTCAGAAGCTAAGCAGGGTCGGGCCTGGTTAGTACTTGGATGGGAGACCACCTAGGAAGACCAGGTGCTGTAGGTGGAAAAAAATAAAATAAAATAAGGGATCGTAAGCTGACAAGGTCCTTGCAATCTGTGAGGTCAACCAAGAGTTGTCTCACCTGAAAAAAAAAAGTGTGAAAACTGTTCTTAGATTAGTAGCTGTTCAAAAAAAAAAGAGTTGGTCCATAGGTGAGATGGGCAGTAGATTCCTGCTCTGGGAAAATCTAACTGCTTGACTTCTTGTCTGCTGTGGGTTGGAGGCCCCAGACGCGTAACGAGTAGAAGACTGATCCATTGAAAATAATTTCCGTTTAATAGAGATGCCAATAATTTCTGTCGTGATAAACAAGATAACCTAAAGGTTTGATTGCCCTTTAGATATCAACGGT
>NW_011922105.1:0-2024 GCF_000151845.1 Pteropus vampyrus
CATTGTGATTTTAATCTATATTTTCCTGATACAACAATGAAGATGATAGCTTTACATATATTTTTGGTATTTGGATATCTCTTTGTGAAATGTCTCTTAAATCTTTGTCCATCTATTGAATAAGCTGAGTTTTTCTTATTGATTGTTAGAGAGCTTTATATATTCTAGAAACCAGTCTTTTGTCAGTTATACATAGTATCTTCTCTCATCTTATGAACTTTTTTTTTTTTTTAACACCTACAGCATCCAGTCTTCCTAGGTGATCTCCCTTCCAAGTACTAATGGGGCCCGACCCTGCTTAGCTTCTGAGATCAGATGAGATCGGGCGTGTTCAGAGTAGCATGAACTTTTCATGCTATAAAGGTGACTTCTGATAAACAGACATTCTTAAGTTTAAGATCATCTGATTTACCACTTTAATTTTATGATTAGCATATTTCATATTTTATTTGCGAATATTTGCCTATTTACCTCATAAAAATTTCTTCTATTTTGCTTCTAAAAAAAATAGGTATGCTTAGATCTGCTTTTGATTTTTGACTTATTTTTGGTTAGGTATGAGATAGAAATTCAGTTGCATTTTTTTTCCTCCATAAAATGAGCCTAGAACCATTTACTGAAAAGATCATTCATATATTAAAACACCAATGCCACCTTTATCGTTAATTAGTGGAACATTTATGTATGGGCCTATTTTTTTAACTCTCTATTCTATGAAAACAGTAAACTTGTATATTGTTGCATCAATAGTAGTACATTGTCCAAATTACTGAAACTGAGATATTGATAAGTGGAGTGAGTTTTTCAGTTATGTCTGACTTCTTCAAGATTGCCTTGGCTAGTCTTATCACTTTTCATTTCCACATGAATTTGAAATCTGATTGTCTATTTACATACACACATTTGTTGGCATTTTAATTGAAAATGCACTAAATTTATAAGTTGGAGAAGAATTGATATTATTATAATTTTGAATTTCTTATTCAATTAAATTGAATTGTGGGCATGTATACCTATTCATTTATCTCTTTAATTTCTCTCATACTCATTTGGAGATTTTCATTTAGAGTTATTGCACATCTTTTAGATTTATTTAAGCATTTGATATGTTTTGCTATTACTATAATTAGTATTTTTATTTCAATTTTACCTGTACTATTAATATATAGAAATACAATTTATTTGTGTGTTTGCTATGTCATAGTCTCCTTGCTAAAGTCATTTATTCTTTTGAATTTTCAAATTAAACAATCATGATTTTTTTAGATAATAATTTTTTAGATAATGTTATAGATGTGAGACAGAGTGAGGAGACTAGGATAACTTTGTTTGTTTGTTTGTTTTTTACCTGAAAGCAGTGAGTAAGTAGCTATGTCAGCTGTTGTTTATGGAACAAAGAAAAATGACTAAAATTTAACCATTAACTTGAACAAGTTGGGTCATTATTGATCTTAGGAAGAGTAGCTTCAGGGTAAAATGCAGACTTCTGTGAGTTTAAGAGATAATAGAAGAGCTTTTGGAAACTATTAAAATCATATGATGATTTTCTATAGCAAAGAGAAAATAACTGTGGTAGTAGCTAGAAGAGTAAAGGAGAGTAATAAAGACCTTTTTAAATTTAATTATGATTTTTATTATTGTATTTTTTATTTTTGTACATATTCTTAAATTGGCCCACATGGTAAAATTTTTAAAAAATTATTTAAAAGGAGAAAAATTATAACAGTGATGAATCAAATTATAGTCCTTTCTGCTCAAAAGAATAAGAATTACATTGACAATAAGTAATAGAAAATAAAGAGGTACATTTGTTACTTTTAAATATAACACAAGGAATACAGTATCAATAAAAAGCCTTTTTTTATGTTTGCTACTTGAATTTCATGTTTTATAGTTTTAATTGAAGTTAATTTATTCATTGTTTAATTTTTTAAAATAAAGAATATTTTATGACAACAAATATCAGTACGTATAATAAGTTGATAGCAATAATACAATAAAAAAAGAAACATCAATGTTGTGTG
>NW_011922106.1:0-2024 GCF_000151845.1 Pteropus vampyrus
TGCCGTGACCGGATGGCTTCTGGTTTCACCCGCTCGGTCACAGAGGTCGCTCCAAATGTGAGTCTACGCACTGGTCTCCAGAGAGAAATGCTGGCTAGCCGGAAAATGTCACTGAACTTAACGACGTTTGCAAGATGTGAGTAAAATCATCAACCGCACTAAAGGACGTGCCCTAAACTCACGTCTGTTCACACAGCTCCGTGAGGAGATGGACGCAGAGCACGCACGTCTTCTCTCATACACGGAAGTGAGGTGGCTTTCTAAAGGTCGGTCACTAGCCAGAGTTTTTGATTGATGACCGCGCTCCAGAGATTTCTTTTAGGAAAACAGTGACCACTGGCAGCACATTTCAATGACGCAGAATGGATCGCAATACTTAACCTGTGTGACATGTTCAATGTGCTTAACCAACTCCATCTGTCACTTCAGGGCAGAACGACAACTGCGTTCAAATCGGCAGGTAAAGTGGCTGCATTCAAAGCTGAGCCAGAATTATGGGGGTGACTAGTGAACGTTGAGATTCTTGACATGTTTCAAACATTAGCAGAGATTTTGAAAGAGACTGAGCCAGGGCCTTCCTTCTCCCAGCTGGGGACGATCACCTCTCAGGTTTCGACAGAGTTTGAGGGTTACTTCCCAACCACAGAGGACGCCCGACCTGGGGATGAATGGATCCTGCGACCCATTTGTGAACGAGCCAGGTGAATCGGCTTTGTCTGCGCTGGAAGAGAATCAACTGCTTGAGATCGTAAATGACAGTGGCCTTAAAGGTATGTCTAAGACAACTTCAAATCTCCATATGTTCTGGATTAAAGTCAAGGCGGAATATCCTGAGGTTGTCACAAAGCACTGAAAAGCCAGCTTCCATTTCCAACATCCTGTCTTTGTGAAGCAGGGTTTTCTACAGTGACAGCAACCAAAACGAGACTGCGGAGTAGACTGGACATAAGCAACACACCCTGGGTGTCACTGTCTCCCATCACCCCAGATGTCGCCATCTAGTTGCAGGAAAACAAGCTCAGGGCTCCCGCTGATTCCACATTATGGCGAGTTGTATAATTATTTCATTGTATATCACAGTGTAATAATAATAGATATAAAGTGCACAATAATGTAATGTGCTTGAGTCAGCCCGAAACCATCCTCCCCGCACCCCGTTCCGTGGAAAAAATGTCTTCCATGAAATTGGTCTCTGGTGCCAAAAAGATTGGGGACTCCTGTTTTAAAGGACATTAAGCAATAGAATCACCTGGATTGGTCACTCATTTTGATTAAAGAGTAAAGTGAACTTAGGAAATGACTCAGAAATTCTAATGGACAACTGCATGCTGGCCACTGCCAACAGCCATGACAAGGTTTGAGGGAAGAAAAAGAAGGTGTAATGAATAAATAAGTTGACATTTGGACTTACAAACTTATAACTGCTTTTAGGATATCATTAATTCATCACTTCAAATAACATTTGTGAGGGATTCCTTCAGAGATCACTACACTAAGTGTTGGCTATCAAGACAGAGACACCGAGACACCACAGAGGTGCCAGAAAAGAGGAAATGAAGCGAAGGTTTCGGAAAATGTTTGAGTCACAAAGGACCAACTAACTTAAGAAGAATGAGGAGGGATTAGATTAATAACAGCGGTTTTCTCTTTCGACTGTGACTCCCCACAAGAAAAAAAAAACACATTTTATCATGTAACGGAGCACGCATACACATAGACATATAAATAAAACCAAGGCTTTATAAAAATAATTATGGAATGTACTCTGATTTTTTATATTTTGTTGTATTTCATTTAAAAATGCTGGTGGGAATGTATTAAAATAACTGTGTGACTGATCCTAGGTCACCTCGAAGTCTGAACAACACAGTCAGAAGTTTGCTAGAAGGCGTAATTTCGTTCAGAACCCAGCTGAACAAAGAAGGGTGGGTGTCAGGAGCATCATCATCGAGTCGCCTTTTTCATTAGCAGGCAAAAGAGAGTAGAACAAAGAAAGAGGACTTTACTAATTAAACGGCATCTCC
>NW_011922107.1:0-1007 GCF_000151845.1 Pteropus vampyrus
TCATGTAGGGGGCAGCAAGTCCCTGGCTCGCCAGTGTCCTGGGGCATCAGACCTCTGCTCAATTCTATCCAACACAATCAGTTCAGATGAAATTGTTCATGTCTTTGCATACTTAAAAAAATAAAGTATCGCTCACAAATTACATTAGTGTTTTAATATTTCTTTTTTATATCTTAATGCACTTCTTTTGACAAGTTCATTGTAGAAAATTGAGATAATCAGAGGAAAGTTACAAATCATCCAGAGTGGTTAGTGAGAGATTGGCACGATTGTCATTTTGGAGCATGTAATTCTAATCAAATGTCAGACAAAGTGGAGTGGAATTGTATATTTGTAACCTGACTCTCCTTCATCTGAAATATTGTGGGCATCCTTTCGAGTCAAGTAAAATAGAATGTGAGCGCTCCTAATGACATAGCACACTTTGGTTTACATTTCAGTGCTGCACCAGCATCGTCCGGGGCAGTGTGTGAGCCCTACCTCTCCTGGAGTGCAGCTCAGGACTCTGCACTGTCACCTAGCCTTGTCCAGTCTGCCCAGCTATGTCGTGTGGAACTTTCAAGCATTTGTTATTTGTGGCGAAGGCTTCAATTCTGGGGTTGTTGGTCTTCCAAGAGAATTCCACATCACGAGAAAGTTGGGTCTGTTTGAGGCACCACCTGGATTGGGGATAAAGAAAATGTGATTTGCCCAGAGAACTGATAAGGCTCAGCTAAGTTTCAAGGAGAATGTGCTCAGGAGCTGTAGTGGAGTGAATGGTGGCCCCGCAAAAGTTACAGCCACATCCTGACCCCCCCGGAACTTTTGACTGCGACATTTGGAAAAGGGTTTTTGCAGATGTAATTAAGTGAAGGATCTGGAAACGAGCTCATCCTGAGTTATCTGAGTGGGCCCTAAATCTAATGACAAATGTCCTTGTAAAGAAGGTGGTGGGAGATTTGAGTGGAAAGAGAGTCCATGTGAAGACAGAGGCAGAGATTGGGGTGATGGGGCCACAGCTAAGAACA
>NW_011922108.1:0-2022 GCF_000151845.1 Pteropus vampyrus
GAATGCGGCTGCGAGAGAGATCTGAGCGTCTCTCTCGTCTTTGAGTGTATTCCTGGAAACAGAAATTGCTGGATCACGTGGTCAGTCTGTGCGTAACTCTCTGAGGATCTGCCAGAAAGCTGCACAGCGGCTGCACAATGTCAGAGTCCCACCGGAGAGGACGGAGGATTCCAGTCTCTCCCCGTCCTTGCCAGAACGTTCCTTCTTTCCTTCCTCCTCCTCCCTCCCGCTCCCCCCTCCTCTTCCTCCTACGGAGCCAGCTGCCAGGTGTGAGGTGCGCTCTCACTGTGGCTGCTGAGTTCTGTTTCCCCAACAACGCAGCGCCGAGCGGCCTTCCACGTGCTTCTCGGCCGTTCGTCCGTCTCTTTTGGAGACCTGTCTGTCTGAGTCCTTTGCGCAGCTTTTAACTGGGCGGTTCGCCTTTTTCTCGTGGAGTTTTAGGGGTTCTTTATCTATTCTGGGCACCGAACTCTTACTATACATATGATTTGCAAATATTTTCTCCCATTCTGTATACTGTCTTTTTGCTTTTTTGATTACGGCCTTTGATTCACAAGTTTTTATTTATTTTTACAGATTTCATATAGTTTAAAAATATTCCCTTCAGTGCTAAAATATGTCTTCACTCACTGGTGCCCATTTCCATGTCTTAAACTTTTTTGAAACAAAAAATCAAATCACAACGTTCAACTAAACATGTAGATTTTGAAGAAAAGGGAACTTTGGAGAAAGCCTTAGCGGAAGGGGTATGGCGGGGGACAGGTACTGTTGCCGGACCTCGAATTCTTGCTGGGACAGAGTTCGTGGCAAGCGCGTTGGGGACCATGGCAGGAGACGGGATACTGGGAGGAAATGTGCAGGTGAAAACAGGAACAGCTGAGTGTGTTGGGGGAGGGGACCGTTGCCACGGAGATGAAGCAGCGCCTGCAGCTGGGGAGCCCAGCAAGAAATCCTTAGGGACTCTTCTGCCCTCATGTGGAGGAAAGCCCCTTCCCCCCAGAGTCTCTGCCCCGGCGTCCCCAACAGCAGCCCACGTCCCCAACAGCAGTCCACGGGGCACCCAGCCCTGTGGGAGAATCCACGAATCCTCAGCCGCCAATCAAGTTCAAGCGACCAGACTCGCTCCTCTCCAGAGGGGGCCTCCCGCATTTCCTTCCCCTGGCGGAAGCCCGGGCAGCTCAGTCCGGGGCTTCTGGAGCAGAGACCGCTACCTGGAGGCGACCGATGAGTCTTGGGGTGGCTGATGCTCCAGCCCCCCCGGGGTGCAAAGAGGAAGTGAGTGCCCCTCCTCCGAGGAGCATGCAGACACAGGTGCCAGGGACAGGGAGGTGATGCGACAGCCCCACGTCCCATGCCAGGCTCCTAGGTGCCAGCCCTGGACCCCAGTGCTTGGCCTTTACCCCAGCAACACGGCCCGGCCAGACCAGACTCGATACACAGAGGCAGGGAAAGGCGCCTCGGGCGACACCAGCTCGCTGCTGCTGCCGTCTGCGGCACGGAGCGTGCCGGGGAGGACGCGTCCTCGTCCTCGTCCTCGGCACGCCGTGGCTCCCGTGGAGCCGGCTCGTCTTTCGCGAGAGTGGGGGCCGGGGGGTCAGAGGCGTGTGCCAGCCTCAGGGACTCGCTCTGCTGGGTCTTGGGGCTCGAGTTGGTGCCGCTATCCACTTTGCGCTGACGGACATCATCAGACACGAACTGTGGTCGCCGTCTTCACCCTGGATTCACGAAGGAGCGAGCAGCCGGCTGGGGCATCGGAGGGGAAGCCGTTCGGTCCCGGGTTGCTGACCCGCTCGATTTTGCCTTTTCTTTCATTTCTGCCATCACTTTCTTGGGTCGTCCTTGGCCCGGGCCGCGGGTCTTGGTCCCGGCCCGACCGGCCCCACGTGGCGTCGGCCGGCAGCGGCGGAGCCCGGTCACGCTCCTAGACGCGGGAGTCGGCGCCTCGCGCGCTGCCTCTGCCCGGGCGGCGCCACTGCTGCGGCGACCGTGAGCCCCGCGTTCCGGTGACGTCCGATTCCTTGG
>NW_011922109.1:0-2021 GCF_000151845.1 Pteropus vampyrus
GAAACCAAATATTACAAAAAGATGAGGTTTTATCTCAAGTGACAAATGAAAAGACTATTTGATTTTTTTTATGATGGTATAGAAAATCTGTACTTAATGATATAATTTTAAATATAAATTGTTTCAAGGGATTACAGGTTTCCCGACTACCTGAAAGTAAGGCATTCCTATGAAACCTTTCATAAACTAAAATAGCATAAAGCACAGACGCAATTACCATTATTTAAATGGAAAAATTTTTGAATGTTTTCAGACTGTTAAAATAATTTACCAAATCATACCAAATAACACATAAAATCTATAATAACTCCAACTAACATAAAGTAAAAGTAGAAATGACAGGATAAATACAGAGACTGTATGTATAAAGTAGAAATAATGTATGTAGTATAGTTTCAATTACCAGAATCTGGAAGACAGTGAGCACAGTGGAAGGCTGAGAGGCAGTGATGATGGTATATTAGGCTGAGCCATGGAAGGTTGGAGTGGCGGAGATACAGGAGGCTGGGTAGTAAAAGAGAGAAAGAGGATCATCTGTCAACACATCATCATTTGAATCGATCAAGGCAGGCAGGTTACTAACATCTACCCTGTGTCTGCCTGCCTCGATGTCGAAGGTTGAGGTTTGTCATTTGCTGTGGCTGTGTGGCTGATGTGGAAGGCTTGAAATACAATAGTATGCTTGACTGTTTAACCTCACTCATTTTTCTATTACACATTTTTTTTGTAGGCACTCAAAACATCCTGCAAACCTTCCCGAAACCTACAGTTTTTCCCAAAACTGGAAAAAAAAAAAAAAAAAGAAAAGAAAAGAAAAAAAGCCATGTTTTTCTGCAATCATTGTGGCACTGTCAATCATACTGAAAATCTCATGCAGGTGCTTTACATTCAGTTCCTGGATGACTTCACTTTCGGGCCATTTGCTATGGCATTTGGTTTCCATTCGTATCTTTTGCTCTTGCAATTGCTCCAGCTCTTCATCTGTCAGTTTTTGGTCATGAGATGCTAAAACCTCTTCAACATCATTTTCATCAATTTTCTCAGACCCAGCTTCCTTAGTCAAAGTCACTTGCTTATATGAATAACCACCTTCTATAATTACATTCTTCAGTTCTTCCGGGAACTTTTCAGCAGTTTCAGTATCAGCAGAAGCACTCTCTTCAGTAACCTTTAAGTTATGAAGTGGCCCTTGCCTCAATAACTGATCAAATCACCCATGACTACCTTTAAATTCCACTTTTGCAAAACTTTCATTGCTATAGTCGAGTGCTTTCTGTTTCAGCTTATTAAAAAGACTGATTTCCTTAAGTATAAGATTACTTAACAGAATGCCACACTTCATACACTCATCAATCCACTCAAACAATAGACTTCGCATTTTATCCATTACTGGATGCCAACCAAAAGAGACTGCTCTGCTCTTAGCAGAACCAATCGAACTTTGGCAGACTTCACGATTCTTTCTCTCTGCACATAAACAGTGTGAGTGGTGGACTCAGGCAAATTCAAGGCACACATAATGTCTTTATTTAATTCAATATAATCGAAACAGCTTAATTGCATTCAATTTTACGCTAAGCATAATACCCTTACGAGCTCTCTTAGGCTTTTCTAATACCTTAGGACACATCTTGCTAAGGATGCACAAAATAAATAGAGATAAAGCACGGAAGCTCCCAGACACAGTTCAGATCTCTGGCGGCTTGGAGCTGAGATGCTGAGTATAGTTTCTGGGGAAGGAGCTTGGCAGGGTCACTCTCCTTCTTGAACAAAGTGTGTGCTTGCATGAAGACAAACCTGAATGCTGTTTTCATTTCTTGCCTTTTTTCACAGTAGCAAAAATCTCCTCTTTGGATTTCTTTCGGTTAGCAAAAATAGATACTGATGTAGGTCTTGAAAAAGCAAAGTGACAATACAAACTTTTGAAAAGTCAGGGAATACGTGTATATGACTTTTAAAGTCCCTTCAAGCTCTAAGATGATAAATTTATAAGATGAGATCCTGGTTTTAATTTTAAATGA
>NW_011922110.1:0-2019 GCF_000151845.1 Pteropus vampyrus
TATCGTAACGTGAAATACATGAAGTATGCTAATGTAATCAACGAGACGGAAACCATGATGATTCATGGATCATTACTTCAGGCATAGGATACCGGAGACGTGATGACATCTGTCAGATGACATAGTGGATGAGACATTTCCCAAGTCTAAGGAGTGAGTTAGACAGACGTATTCAAGAAGTCATCAGTACATCCAATTATCTCAGACATATAAAGGCCCTTACCATGACACATCGTATGAAATATATCTAAAATCAATGACAAAGACAGAATTTCCAGGGCAGCCAGGGAGAAGAAGACGGTAACTTATAAAGGAAAGCCCAGTACATTATCATAGGATGTATCAGCGCAGACCTTACAAGCCAGAAAGGAAGGGAATCAAATATTTAAAATATTAAGAGAAAGGAATTATTAGTATGGAATAATGTATCGAGGTAAGCTCTTCCTTGGATCTGAAGGAGAAATTAAGACATTTCCAGACATACAAAAATTGAGAGAATTCTCCACTACAAGGCTTGCACTACCGGAAATACTGAAAGGGGTCAGTTCACTTAAAACAAAGTGACAAAAAAAAAAAACATAATTAGGAGTAAAGTAACTACCAGGTATATAGAAGCAGAGGAGTATAATCCTTATTAAGAACAGAGCATTATAAGTTTAAATAATAAGAAAATTGATATAGCAAGATAGTAATGAATGTTCAGCATACATAGGGACAAATTGAGATAACAATGACTGAAAAGGGGAAGATTCAAAGATCCAAATTCACAAAGGGGAAAGGAGATAAGGCATGTGCAGAAGAAAAATGGATGACTGTATATATATATATATATATATATATATATATATATATATATATATAACTATCCTTTACATATTCATAATGGTAACCACACACCAAAGATTCAGAACTGAAGTATATAAGATGAAACAAGAAGGACCAGAGGGAAAACCCACAAAAGCCAACCAAAATAAACATAAACACAAGGACAAGAAAGAAATGGAAACATCGAGTTACCAGAAAGCAAAAGACAAAATGGCTATAAGAAACCTCATATTTCAATAATCACCTTAAATGTAAATGGACCGAACTCACCAATAAAAAGGCACAGAGTTGCAGAATGGATCAAAAAACAAAACCCAACCATATGCTGCCTCCAGAAGACACATCTCAGCTCCAAAGACAAATATAGACTCAAAGTGAAAGGGTGGAAAATGGTATTTCAAGCAAATGGCATTCAGAGAAAAATGGGAGTGATGGTACTAATATCGGGTAAAATAGACTTCACAATAAACAAGGTAAAGATAGATACGAGAGACACTTCATAATGATAAAGGGAATCATGCACCAAGAAGACATAACACTTAATATCTATTAATATCTATGCTCCCAAAAAGGGAGCCTCAAAATACATAAAGCTATTACTAACAGAACTAAAGGGAGAAACAGAGCAAAACACTATCGTAGTAGGGGACCTAAATATCCCACTGTCGGATATAGATGGATCATCCAAACAGAAAATCAATAGAGAAATAACATCCTTAAATGATGCATTAGACCAACTGGGTATAACTGACATTCACAGAGCTTTCCATCCCCAAACAGCTGCTTATACATTCTTCTCTAGTGCACATGGAACATTCTCAAGGATTGACCACACACTGGGACACAAGTTAGTCTCAACAAATATAAGAGAGTTGAAATCTTACCAACCATATTCTCTGATCAGAATGCTTTAAAACTAGAGATTAAGTGCAAAGAGAAAGCGGAAAGAACCATAGATACGTAGAGATTAAACAACATGCTACTGAAGAATGACTGGGTCAGAGAAGAAATAAAAAGAGAGATCAAGAGGTACATAAAAATGAATGATAATGATAATACAACATATCAAAACTTTTGGGACATGGCAAAAGTGGTCATAAGAGGAAAAGTTCATATCATTACAGGCCTATCTCTAAAAATAAGAATAAGCCCAAATAAACAATCTAACACTTCATCTTAAAAAACTAGAAAAGA
>NW_011922111.1:0-2014 GCF_000151845.1 Pteropus vampyrus
GAATGCGTCCACGGGGACCATTACGACCATCCCCAGGATGAAAGATGAGGGAGAGGGAGGTGTCTGCTTAGGTCCGGAAGTCTGATTTCCACTGCGGAAAGCGGGAAGGAGCCGAGGCCTGAGGAAGGAGTCCCGGGGCCTCTGGGATGAAAAGAGATCATGCTGAATTGTGGCTCTGGAACGCCCGGTGTCCACACTGCGGGGAGGTTGAGGTGCTAGGAGCGGCCTGTCTTCTGTGGTAGACCAGGGGTCCACGCAGGTTTCCTTCGAAAATCCACCATATACATATATATGCATATAGATGAACATATATATGCATATATATGTATATGGTAGCTTTGGCAAAAAGCTCTCTGGTGACGTCCATTTTGAGCCAGAATCGCAGACTTCCGAGAAAAGGCTCACTTGCGGCAAATGCACAGCCCTCCCGGGGCCTTGGGGCTCTGTGGGCGATGCTCGGTCATCTGCGCATACTGGGGTACCGAAGTAGGAGGAGCACTCACTGACACTTTGAGCTCCTAGAGGTCCAAACTACGTCCCATTCGTCTCTGTATGCTCTTGCAGGGTTCAGGGCCACCCACAGACAGCGTACCCAGGGATGCTTTGGCCCCTGCGTCCATGGCGGCCGTCACCCGCTGGAAAGAGTTCAGTTGGGAGACACTGCAGACAGCTGTGGGTCTGAATTCGGCCTCCGTGCCTTAGGAGCTTTGCGATCAGCTCTTTGAGCCTTTCATTTCTTCCTTTTGAATGCGTCCACGGGGACCATTACGACCATCCCAGGCAGAAAGGTGAGGGAGAGGGAGGTGTCTGCTTCCGTCCTGAAGTCTGATTTCCACTGCGGAAAGCGGGAAGGAGCCGAGGCCTTAGGAAGGAGCCCCGCGGCCTCTGGGATGAAAAGAGATCATGCTGAATTGTGGCTCTGGAACGCCCGGTGTCCACACTGCGGGGAGGTGGAGGTGCTAGGAGCGGCCTGTCTTCTGTGGTAGACCTGGGGTCCACGCAGGTTTCCTTCGAAAATCCACCATATACATATATATGCATATAGATGAACATATATATGCATATATATGTATATGGTAGCTTTGGGCAAAAAGCTCTCTGGTGACGTCCATTTTGAGCCAGAATCGCAGACTTCCGAGAAAAAGGCTCACTTGCGGAAAATGCACAACCTCCCGGAGCCCTTGAGCTCCTGTGGCCGATGCTCGGTCCATCTGCCGGTACTGGGGTACCGAAGTTGAGAAACACTCCACTGATACTTTGGAGCTCCTAAAGGTACAAAACTAAAGGTACAAACTACGTGTCATTCGTCTCTGCATCCTCTTGCAGGGTTCAGGGCCACCCACAGACAGCGTACCCAGGGATGCTTTGGGCCCTCCGTCCATGGCGGCCGTCACCCGCTGGAAGGAGTTCAGTTGGGAGACACTGCAGACAGCTGTGGGTGTGAGTAGGGCCTCCGTGCCTTAGGAGCTTTGCGATCAGCTCTTTGAGCAGTTCATTTCTTCATTTAGAATGCGTCCCCGGGGACCATTGCGTCCTCCCCAGGCAGAAAGGTGAGGAAGAGGGAGGTGTCTGATTCCGTCTTTAAGTCTGATTTCCAAAACAGAAAGCGGGAAGGAGCCGTGCTTGAGGAAGGAGCCCCGGGGCCTCTGGGATGAAAAGAGATCATGGGGAATTGTGGGTATGGAACGCTCCGTGTCCACACTGCGGGGAGGTGGAGGTGCTAGCAGCGGCCTGTCTTATGTGGTAGACCAGGGGTCCACGCAGGTTTCCTTGGAAAATCCACCATATTCATATATATGCATATAGATGAATATATATATGCATATATATGTATATGGTAGCTTTGGAGAAAAGCTCTTTGGTGACGTCCATTATGAGCCAGAATCGCAGACTTCCGAGAAAAGGCTCACTTGCGGCAAATGCACAGCCCTCCCGGGGCCTTGGGGCTATGTGGGCCATGCCCGGTCATCTGCGGGTACTGGGCTGGCGAAGTTGGAGGAGTACTCAGTGACTC
>NW_011922112.1:0-2013 GCF_000151845.1 Pteropus vampyrus
CCAAGACACTAATAGGAAAATAAATACATGTAGCCTGAAAGTAGGAAAAAAACCCACCAATAATTAAAATATGCAAAATTTCCTCATCGATTATGGGGTGATTGTGGTTTGGGTGGTAGATGGCTACTGAGATAAAGAGAAGTGTGTGAGATATATTTTAGAGCATCATATAATGGGTTTGACAATAGAATTGATTGGGTCAGTAAAAAAAAAAGGCAGGAATTCTACATAACTTTTTATAATTTTAATTTATCCCTAGGTGGATGATATGCCATTTACTGAGATGGGAAGACAGGTTTTAGTAGAAGGCAAAACATCAAAGGTTCTATTTTAGATATGTCGATTTTGTGCTGTCTCTGACATGTTTAATCCAAGTTGACAAACAGTCATTTGTTTAAGAACCTAAGGCTAAGAAAAGACGACAATGTTGACTGTATAAATCTGGAAGATGCTGATAGAAATACTGTTTGAAACCATAATAATGACTAAGAAAACATAGGGAAAACACAAAAATAGAAAAGTGAAAGAAAAATTGTAGAAGAGAAGCAAAGCCAAGAGAGAAAATGTAACCATGGAAACAATAGAGGAGAAAAGTGGAACAGAAGAGAAAATTACAGAGGAAAATAATTAATAAGGTACAAAAGGAATTAGTACATTTTGAATCTGGCCAGCAGAAATAGTAAAGGAGAGAAAAAATAAATGGACAGAAAAGACATGGGACAATGAGATTCAAAGCCCTATTGCCAAATTGACCTTAAATGGAGAATGTGGGGGAATAGCATCTTTTATTTTCGGAGAAGCATAGCCCAGGTGTGTGTGTGTGCGTGTGTGTGTGTGTGTGCGTGTGTGTGTGTGTGTGTGTGTGTGTGTGTGTGTGAGAGAGAGAGAGAGAGAGAGAGAGAGAGAGAGAGAGATTAGAGAGAGAGAGAGGGAAAGGGAGAGAGAGAGAGAGAGAGAGAGAGAGAGATACTGTTTGCTGTTTGGCAGTGGAAATCACTTTGAGGGGATTACCTTCATATGGCTACTATATTCTCTATGAATTGTGGGGATCAGCCATCTGCTGAGATTTTGGAAGAAGGTGGGGAAAGATCTGGTGGTTCAAGGAGGGTGAAGATATAAAATAATCAATATGTAGAGTACAGAGGTATTGTCAAACAGAAAAGTTTGAGAGCCTATGCAATGTAATTAATCATAAATATTTCATGAAGCAAATTTCTGTGTTATAACTTTTCACTACCAGGCTTCATCTACAACCAGGAAGGAGCAGAAATAATGTAATATTTGGGTTAAGCTATGCTGGATTTCTGGCACTTGAGTGTGATGACAAATCAAGAAAACAAACCAGAGTGATTTAACTTTTTGGTAACAATTATATTGAGTTACGGACTGTGTGTACAAAAAAATTTATAATCAGCTTTGTTCATGAAATGGAAATTTTTAACCTAAAGAAATATTTATCAACAAGGATGTGGTTTTATAGATATATTTATATACACACTAAAAAAGTTTATTATGCAACAATTTAAAATAATGATGATCTCTTTATTTACTGACATAGATGTCTATGGTTATGGAGGAAATTCAGGCTACCAAAGTACAAACAGAGAACTTTTTTTTTTGTATTTGATATATCAAAACAATTATTTGATGTAAAGTGTTGGCAAAGAGGTATAGCAACTGAGACTCTCATATGTTACCAGTGAAAGTATAAATGATTATAGTCATTTTGGAAACTCTTTGTCAGCATTTATTTAAAAACTTAATATGCACACACCCCTAGAAACCAGCCAGCAAGTCTGCTCTTAGGTAAATACTAAACAGAAACATGTCCTTAAGTTGCTCCATAAGGGCATGTACCAGAATTTCATAGTCCCAAATTTGAAAGACCTAAAGGGCAAAATGGATGAAGTATGGTACATACATATAATGCAATTATATATAACAATGAGAATAAGCAAATTACAATGACAAGTAACAATATGAATATATATTGCAAACATAATTTTATGCAAA
>NW_011922113.1:0-2011 GCF_000151845.1 Pteropus vampyrus
TACATTAGAGGGAATCAACGGATTGGATGAAGCAGAAGATTGAATCAGTGATTCTGATTGGGTGGCAGAGGACACCCAATCAGAACAGCAACGACAACAAAAAAGAATCCAAAAAAAATGAGGATAGTTTAAAGAGTCTCTGGGACAACATCAAGCATAACAACATTTGCATTAAAGGGGTACCAGAAGGAGAAGAGAGCAAGGAATTGAAAATCTATTTAAAGTAACAATGATGGAAAATTTCCCTAACCTGGTGAAGGAAATAGACATACAAGCCCAGGAAGCTTAGAGTCCAAACAAGATGAACCCAAAGAGGTCCACAGCAAGACACATCATAATTAAAATGCCAATGTCAAATAAAAAGAGAGAATCTTAAAAGCAGCAAGAGAAAAGTAATTATTTACCTCCAAGAGAGCACCCAGAAGACTAGCTACCAGCTGATTTCTCAACAGAAACTTGCCGGCCAGAAGGGATTGGCACAAAGTATTCAAAGTGATGAAAAGCAAGTATCTACAACCAAGATTACCTAGCAAAGCTATCATTTAGAATCGAAGGACAAAGAGGTTCCCAGACAAGAAAAAGCTAAAGGAGTTCATCACCTCTAATCCAGAATTACAGGAAATATTGGAGGGACTTCCTTAAGAAGAAAAAGCTGTGTCAAAAATATAAATAATAAAATCACAATAATTACATGTCTACCAACAAGTATTTCAAATGAAAAAGAATTAAATGCTCCAATCAAAAGATACGGTGGCTAAACAGATAAGAAAACAAGACTCTTACATATGCTGCCTACAAGAAACTCCCTTCAGATCAAAAGACACACAGACTGAAAGTAAAGAGATGGAAAAAGATGTTTCATGAAAATAGAAATGAACAAAAAACCTGGGTGGGGTAGCAAACCTTACACTAAAAAAAATAGACTTTAAAACAAAGGCTATATAACAAGAGACAAAGGACCCAGTAATCCCACTTCTGGGTATTTATCTGAAGAAATCCCAAATACTACTCCAAACCAAGGACATGTGCATCCATATGTTCACTGCAGCATTATTTACAATAGTCAAGATATGGATGTAACCTGGGTGTCCATCAATGGATGAATGGATAAAGATGAAGTGATACATATATATAATGGAATATTATTCAGCCATAAAAACAAACAAAAAAAAGAATGAAATCTTCACATTGGCAACAACATGGATGGACCTAAGAGGGCACCGTGCTGAGTGGAATAAGTCAGATAGGGAAAGACAAATGCCATATGATTTCACTTACATCTGGAATCTAAAGAACAAAATAAATAAACACAACAGAAACACAAAGTCATGGATATAGAGAACATTTTGAGGGTTGCCAGATGAAAGGGAGGTTAGGGGGAGTGGGTAAAAAAGAGGAAGGGATCAAGAAGTACGAATTGATAGTTACAAAATAGAAATGGGGATGTAAAGTATAGCATAAGGAATATAGTCTCTAATATTGTAATAACTATGTACGGTGTCAGATGTGTACTAGATTTATCAGGGTGATCACTTTTTTTACAAATGTCTAATCACTATGTTGTACACCTGAAACTAATACAATATTATATGCCAACTATAATTGAAAAATAAAAAAATATTATTTTAAAAAAGTATATTTTCTCATTTCTTTAAAAGATATGACTATATAAAGCAATTATAACACGGTATCATTGAGTTTATAGTACATATATATAGCACAAAGGAGGAAAGTTCAGAAAAAGAAAACATTGTAGCAAAATTTCTGTATTTTACCAGAATATGAATCTGAAATAGACTGTGATAAATTAAGATGCAAAAACTGAGGAAATAACTCAAAAATACAGAAAAAAATGAAGTGGAATTAAAATGACACATTAAAGATATTTAATATAAAAGAAGGCAGTAAAAGGAGGAAGAGAAAAAAGACAAGGGACATAGAAAACAACAAAATGACGATTGTAAATCCAACCATATAAATAGTTCCATTAAATGTATGTGATTTAAACACC
>NW_011922114.1:0-2008 GCF_000151845.1 Pteropus vampyrus
TCCTGCCCGGGGATGAGGGTTAGGGGTGTAATGACAGACAGTGATCACACAGGAAAGTTCTTTGGTCAGTGGTTTACTCCTCAGAAGCGAGGATAAGACGTAGGTGTGAAGTTTGGGTGTTTCAGACATTTGGGGTTTTTATGCGTTTCTGTGTTGTGATTGTGAATGTGAGTCTGCATGAGATTGTGTTTTCTCAGGAGATTGACCCACTCACACAACACAAGACATGCTTTCATCTTCTAAAGAAACCTCCTCACTACTGTACACTTTACATTATTAACTCCTTCTTTCCGCTCCCCGACTGTATCTGGACGTTTGTTACTAATCCATCTCCTCAGATGGAAGTCGTGCAGTGAAGAATGGCTGAAATCTTTGACCTTCTTCGTGAAAGAGGCATAATGTGACTCAGGTGTGGGTCCTTAAGTTGATGCTCTTGACCACTGTCCTGTACTCACCACTCTGTCACAGGGTCATCAGCCACAGAGCAAGGGAGTTTCAGAATCTGTGGCCATGCCTGGAAGCGCCAACCGGCTCCCACACACAGCCCATCATGAATGGGAGGCCTCAGTGGTCGCGCAGTCTGGGGCAGCCATAGTTGGATCTAACAGCCGACTTTGCCATAGTCATTGGAGTGAAAGACACCTTAGGGTCCACAAGCTTTTGGTTCGCTCTAAGATTCTACAAGGTTGAGGCTCCACATAGCACTGTAAACATCTGTCAGAGCTGGAGTCGCTCCTTAGCCTCTGTCCCAAAGAAGTTAAGAATCAGGGCGATAACATCACAACAAGCAGCTTCTAAATGAGTTTGACATCTCAGAGACCAGAAGCAGTCACTGTGCTTTGCCGTGTCTCTAGAATGGCTCAACTAAGTTAAGGTAGTCGCCCACAAAATCTATCTGGTGGACGTTTTATGTGCACACCAAAATGCACGATCTCCTTCAGTCTAAGTTGGCTTCAGAAGGGTCATCTGGGTAGATGTGGAGAAATCATTCTAATTTCCCTGTTGCCTTCTGCAAGCCAGATGTCTACAGTTCTCTTTATTGTCATGCATTTCCCAGGCCACAGTCAGGAAGAAGAAGCAAGTGTAGCAGAGTATGGTCCTTATATTTATCAGAGGGGAAGCGAGAATTGGGCTCAAAGAGTCCGTTTCTCACCGCAATACACGGCATCCTTTATCGACGAGCGAGATGAAGATACTGTGGAAATAGTTCTCACTAAGATACTTCCAGAGAAATTCTTCAGTGTCCCATATTTAAGTGTCTATGGCAAAATGGCTGTCATATTTATCTTTTATTTCATCGGTACAAACACACATGTATTCAGTCCATCAGTGGTGCAGTCTCCATGGAGGTCAGGATGCACAGACAATTCAAATCTGGCTCATGTTCAATAGTAAACGAGATCTCTAGTTCATGTTCACACGTTAGCTGATTTTGCAACATTATCTGAAAACTCCCTCCCTGATAGATGTTATTTAGAACAGGTTTCAATTAACACGTAAGTTAACTAGATAATACACAAAAGTCCTATATTCTAGTTCCCGTTTCTCCTATTAGGAATATCCGACATTATTACGATACATTTGAGAAAATGAATGAAAAGATATCAATACATGTTTATTAAGTAAAAGTCAATACAGTCTATAAAAACTTACTCTCTGAGCTCTGACATTCTGTGAGTTTTGACAGGACCATTTTATCATATTTCACAGTAGTGTCTCATACATACACCAATGTGCATAATGGCATGATTCACAATAGTCAGATGGTGGCAAGAACCCTAATTTCTTCAAGTATTGAATGGATCAAATGTGGTTTGTGTACCTAGTGGGATACTATTCATGCAAAACACATGTGTTAGATTTTAAATAGGGTACAATATAGATTGTCACTGCAAAGACACCTTAGGGTCCACAAGCTTTTGGTTCGCTCTAAGATTCTACAAGGTTGAGGCTCCACATAGCACTGTAAACATCTCTCAGAGCTGGAGTCGCTCCCTTAGCCTCTGTC
>NW_011922115.1:0-2008 GCF_000151845.1 Pteropus vampyrus
AACTGCAGAACTTCCGAGATACGGCTCACTTGCGGCAAAATTCACGGCCCTCCCCGGCGCCTCGGGGGCTCTGAGGGCGATGTTCGGTCGTCTGCGGCTACCTGGGTTATAGAAGTTGCAGAAGCACTCACTGACACTTTGAGCCCCTTAGAGGTACAAAACGGCGTCTCATTCCTTCTCTGTATCCTCGTGCAGAGCTCCAGGCCACCCACAGACAGCGGACCCAGGGAGGCTTTGGCCCCTCCGTCCCTGGAGGCCGTCACCCGCTGGAAAGAGGTCAGTTGGGGGACACTGCAGACAGCCGTGGGTCTGATTTCGGCCTCCGGGCCTTATGAGCTTTGCGATCACCTCTTCGAGCCTTTCATTTCTTCATTTTGAATGCGTCCACGGGGACCATTACGACCATCCCAGGCAGGAAGGTGACGGAGAGCGAGGTGTCTGCTTCCGTCCTGAAGTCTGATTTCCAATGCGGAAAGCAGGAAGGAGCAGAGGCCTTAGAAGGAGCCCCGGGGCCTCTGGGATGAAAAGAGATCATGCTGAATTGTGGCTCTGGAACGCCCGGTGTCCACACTCCGGGGAGGTGGAGGTGGTGGGAGCGGCCTGTCTTCTCTGGTGGACCAGGGGTCCACACAGGTTTCCTTCGAAAATCCACCATATACATATATATGCATATAGATGAACATATATATGCATATATATGTATATGGTAGATCTGGCAAAAAGCTCTCTACTGACGTCCTTTTTGAGCCGGAACTGCAGACTTCCGAGATACGGCTCACTTGCGGCAAATTCACGGCCCTCCCGGCGCCTCGGGGCTCTGAGGGCGGTGCTCGGTCGTCTGCGGGTATATATATGTATATATAAATATATATACATATATATATATATATATAGAGAGAGAGAGAGAGAGAAAGAGTGAGAGAAATACACAGATACATAGATAGATAGATAGGTAGATAGAGAGAGAGAGAGAAACAGAGAAAGAGAGATAGAGATATAGAGATATCTATAGATTCAGATACAGATATAGACATAGCTATATCTAGGGAAGCTCTGGCAAAAAGCACTCTACTGACGTCCATTTTGAGCCGGAACTGCAGACTTCCGAGATACGGCTCACTTGCGGCAAATTCACGGCCCTCCCGGCGCCTCGGGGCTCTGAGGGCGATGCTCGGTCGTCTGCGGCTACTGGGTTATAGAAGTTGCAGAAGCACTCACTGACACTTTGAGCCCCTAGAGGTACAAACGGCGTCTCGTTCCTCTCTGTATCTTCGTGCAGAGCTCCAGGCCACCCACAGACAGCGGACCCAGGGAGGCTTTGGCCCCTCCGTCCCTGGAGGCCGTCACCCGCTGGAAAGAGGTCAGTTGGGGGACACTGCAGACAGCCGTGGGTCTGATTTCGGCCTCCGGGCCTTATGAGCTTTGCGATCACCTCTTCGAGCCTTTCATTTCTTCATTTTGAATGCGTCCACGGGGACCATTACGACCATCCCAGGCAGGAAGGTGACGGAGAGCGAGGTGTCTGCTTCCGTCCTGAAGTCTGATTTCCAATGCGGAAAGCAGGAAGGAGCAGAGGCCTTAGAAGGAGCGCCGGGGCCTCTGGGATGAAAAGAGATCATGCTGAATTGTGGCTCTGTATCGCCCGGCGTGCACACTCCGGGGAGGTGGAGGTGCTGGGAGCGGCCTGTCTTCTCTGGTAGACCAGGTCCACAGAGGTTTCCTTCGAAAATCCACCATATACATATATATGCATATAGATGAACATATATATGCATATATATGTATATGGTAGATCTGGCAAAAAGCTCTCTACTGACGTCCTTTTTGAGCCGGAACTGCAGACTTCCGAGATACGGCTCACTTGCGGCAAATTCACGGCCCTCCCGGCGCCTCGGGGCTCTGATGGCGATGCTCGGTCGTCTGCGGGTACTGGGGTACAGAAGTTGCAGAGCACTCACTGACACTTTGAGCCCCTAGAGGTACAACGGCGTCTCGTTCCTCTCTGTAT
>NW_011922116.1:0-2008 GCF_000151845.1 Pteropus vampyrus
CCAAATAAAGAAGCTGCCTCTCACAGCCTCCGGAGCTTCTTGCAGAGAGAGAGAGGAGGGTAAAGGTACATCGATTTCCCTGATCAGCCCTACTTGGAAGTGCCAGGACTTAGCTGTCGGCAACAGGGCCTAGTCATCAGGGCAGAAAGCAGAGAAGTGGGACCCGACAGCAGAGAAACAACAGTTGTTTTTCAACAGTTTCCAAAACTGAGGCTGAGCTGTGGCCCTCAACCCCCAACCAGAGGGCCCCTCCCCCCATACCCTCCAGGATTGAACATCACAGAGTCCCTGGGGAATCTGAGTGAACACCAAGACTGAAGCTACTTCTCCCAGCCTTAGGAGCTCCATGCAGGAGGAGAGGGAGGGGAGAAGGAGCAGAGTTCGTGCTGCAAGTTCCCTGAACAACCGAGCCTGGGAGGGTTGTGGGCTCCCTGTGGCCAGCTGGCTGAAGGGCCCAGTTATCAGGACAGAGAGTGGAGAAGCAGGCAGAGAAACAGTTGATTCTTTCCGACTGTGGTTGCAAAACTGAGGCTGAGCCGCAGCCCCCAAACAACAACCCAGATGGCCCCTCTCCCCATACACTCCAAGACCCATCACCGCTGAGACCCAGGGGAATCTGAGCAAATGCTATCGAAACTGTTAGGGATCCAAGAGGCTTAGACACCACCTACTAGAAATGAAAAGAAGAGCACCTGCTTTGCAGCAGGCTACAGAGAGACCTTTATATAATAAATCTTTTGCAGAAAAACAACAGAATACACTTCCATTTATGCCTAGGTGAAGAAATAGTCCATTAAACACCATGAACAACCGAGGTGACAAGGCATCTCAGAAAGAAAGAGAAAAGTCTTCAGAAAATAAGCTTACAGACATAGAAATATGTGACTTAAGTGACGGAGAGTTCAGGACGGTACTTCTGAAAAAACTCAGTGAGTTCCGAAATGGGTCATATCAACAATTTCAGAAATTGCAAAAACAACGAGATGAGCAAAGCAAGGAGACTGAAACCTTGAAAAAGAACCAAATAGAACCTCTGGAGATGAAGAACACATTGCAGGAATTGAAAAATGAAATAGCAAGCTTGAGAAATACAGTTGACCAAATGGAGGAAAGATTCAGTGATATCAAAGACAGAAATCTAGAAATAAATCAGAAGGATGAAGAGAGAACCCGAAGAATGAAAAATAAGGAAAGAAAAATACAAGAACTAGCTGATACCATCAGGAAAGAAAACATAAGAATAATGGGCATTACCAAAGGCAAGGAAAAGGAGCAGGGACTAGAAAGCATTTTCAGATAAATAGTGGATGAGAATTTCCCAAATCTAAGGAATGAGCTGGAACTTGGAATTCAAGAAGTCAACAGAACACCCAATTATCTCAACCCCAAAAGGCCTTCACCAAGATGCACTGTATTAAAGTTATCAAAAATCAATGACAAAGATAGAATTCTCAGGGCAGCCAGAAGAAGAAAACGGTAACATAGAAAGGAAAACCCATTAGATTATCATCGGGCTTCTCAGCACAGACCTTACAAGCCAGAAAGGAATGGAATCAAGTATTTAAACTATTAAGTGAAAGGAACTACCAGCCTAGAATAATGTATCCAGCTAAGCTCTCCTTTAGATATGAAGGAGAAATTAAGACCTTTTCAGACATGCAAAAATTGAGGGTATTCTCCACTACAAAGCCTGCACTACGGGAACTTCTGAAAGGGGTCAGTGTACCTAAAACAAAATAACAACAACAAAAATACACAATTAGGAGTAAAGTGACAATCAGGCAAATAGAAGCTGGGGAGTGCAACCCTTACTAAGAACAGGGCATTATAAGCTTAAATAATAAAAAGAGAATTGCTATAGCAAGATAGTAATGAATGTTCAGCATACATAGAAACAAATTGAGACAACAATGACTGAAAAAGGGAGGATTGAAAGATCCAAATTCACAAAGACGAAAGGAGATGAGGCACACGCAGAAGAAAATGGATGACTGTATATATATAATGA
>NW_011922117.1:0-2007 GCF_000151845.1 Pteropus vampyrus
TAAAATGTATAGAAAAAAAAAAACATAGGAATGAAACTCAAGGTCCTGGGACTTAAAGTGGATTTTATGAATTTGACCTCAATGGCACGGGAAGGAGAAACTAATATTAATGAATAGGACTAAATCAAACTAAGAATCTTCTGCTCAGAAAAAGAAATTATCAACAAGGTAAAGGGAAAACCATCTGAATGAGAAAATATATTTGGAAGCAACACCTCAGATAATGGACTAATATCCAAAATATACAAAGAACTCATGCAACTCAATAATAACATAAAAGCAAATGCTCCAATCAACAAATGGGCAGAGGACCTGAATAGACACTTTTCCTAAAGGACATGCAAATGGCCAACAAATATTTGAAAAGGTGCTCAACCTTGCTAGCTATTAGGGAAATGCCAATCAAAACCACAGTGAGATAACATCTCATACCTGTTAGAATAGCTATCATCAACAAGACAAGTAATAAAAAATGCTGATAGGATGTGGAGAAAAAGGAACCATCATACACTGCTGGTGGGACTGCATTGGTATAGCCACTATGGAAAAGAGTATGGAGGTTTCTCAAAAAACTAAGAATTGATCTACTATATGATCCAGCTATCACTCTACGGGATATTTACCTCAAAGATTTGAAAACCCATATACAAAAAGATATTTGCACATTGATGTTTATAGCAGCATTATTTACAGTGACCAGGACATGGAAGCAACCAAAGTGTCCTATCATAGAAAACTGGCTAAGAAACTGTTGTACATACATACAATGGAATGATACTCAGCCATAAGAAGAGATGAAATACTGCCATTTGCGACAACATGGATGGACCTCGAGACAATCATGCTAGCCGAAATAAGCACGACAGAAAAAGTTGAAAATCACATGATATCACTTATATGTGGGATACAAACCTAAAAGCAGCAAATGAACAAGACAAACAAAGAGAGACTCATGGACATAGACTATAGACTAGTGGTTACCAGAGGGTTGGGGTTGAGAGAGGAGAGGCTAGGTAGACCATGTAAAGGGTGTCAATATGGAGGGTAGGGGAAGGCTGAAGTGAGTAAAGGGGATCAAATATGGTAGCTGAAGGAAACTGGACTTTGGGTGGTAGACACACAGTAGAATATACAGATGTCAAATTATAATGTACAGCTGAAAATTATATAATTGTATTAATCAAAGTTAAAAAAATAAAATATCAAAAATAGATTTCTTACAATAATCCTATATGATAGCTTCAATTATTATCTTAATTTTAAAGATGAAGAAACTGCCCAGGGTCATTTACATTGTTCTATTTGCATTTTTCCTCAAATCGTAGTGTGACCTTCGAAGATAATGAATCTGGATTACCTTCAGTAGCCGAAGTAAGAGAATTGCAATCCATGTATCAGAAAGAGTTGATATGAAAATATATTAGCTAGGTAAGAAGTCTGGGTCTTAAAATTGATTGTGGGGCTTCCCTTGGTGCTAAACTCCTCAACTGTAAACAGGAGGCTTTATGACCAAAGAAACGTAACCAACAGACATATGAAATGGTGCTCAAAATAATGAACCGTCAGGGAAATGTGAAACACATAGAATATTTATCTTATACCTAACTGAATGATTATAAAAAAAGAAAAGACAAGTGTTGGCAAGAATGTGGAGAAAAGGGAACCCGTGTGAAAATGAATGTTGGTATATCCATTACAAGACACAGTATGGAAGATCCTTAAAAAATTAAAAATTACTAATTAAAATAGAACTACTATAAATGTATGCTGTATCTTGTCAAATACTTTTTCTACATCCATTGCTATGGTCATATAATTTTATCCTTTATTTTATTGATGTGGTCTATTCCATTGATTCATTTGTGCATGTGGAACCACCCTTGAATCTCCGGATGAAGCCAACTTGATTCTGTTGTATAATATTTTTAATGTATTGTTGTATTCAATTTGCAGTATTTTTTAGGGTTTTTGTATTAGTATCAGAGAAATTAGTTGATAGTTTTCTTT
>NW_011922118.1:0-2006 GCF_000151845.1 Pteropus vampyrus
TGGTGTTCGAGTATGTGTGACCTGGCTTCTGATTTTGGTCAATGATTTTCTGTATACCAGCTTTTTGATGTTCCTTCTGTATTTGAATATTTTGTTTGCCTATTACTTTAGATATTTAAAGTATAGATTATTTTGGTACCATTATTATCAGTGTCTTTTAAAATGTTTTTTCACTTTTTTATTCCTTATTTTTTTAATTTAAAACTATGAGACATTTATACAATCCTTGAAGTGACCCCTTCGAGTACTGTAGCACGCATATGGCACTCCACACAACCATTACAATAATATCGACTATATACCGTATACTGTACTCTATAACCCTGTGACTGTTTTGTAACTACTAGTTTGCATTTCTTTATCGCTTTACCTTTTTTGCCCAGCCACCCTAACCCTCCCATTCTGTGTTATTGATTATGTGATCAGACTTCTGATTTTGCTACAGCAATTTTCTATATACTACGTTTTCGATGTTTATTATATATTTGAATATACTTTTGTCTATTACTGTAAACATTTAAATATAGGATCATGTTGGTACTATTACTATTTGTTTCTTTTCATTATTCATACCTCATCTTTATTTTATTACTGTCGTATGTGGCTGTGTTCTGCAATCCATTCACATCCATATCTGTGGTATCATACTTCTGTGTGTTTATCCCAACTTTATTGGGAATGCTTCGGATATATCACTTTTCGTGTACTTGCTAATGATTTTTGACATGGAATTTCCATTTTGATAAGTTTGCTAAAAGTTATTACCATGAATTTGTGTGAACTTATATCAAAAGCTTTTTCTTTACTCTGGCACACGATCAAATGCTTTTTCTCTCCTGTTACTGTAGTAAATTTCTGTCCTGATGTGCAAATACTGTGATCCTTGCTAGTCTGCTTTACTCCATGTGATATTCTATTATGACGGTCATGTAAAAAGCCTCGTTCTCATCCACTAGCAAAGTTGCAGGTTGGTGTTGTAGTCTCTGGACTCATGTGGCCACGAACACTCCTCACTTTCATCCCTTATTACCCCGTGGTCCTGGCACGCGGGCTATGTGCTGCCTCAGGTTTCTTCGATGAAGCAGTGAAACTTCATTGTCCCAGGGCACCCCAGAGGGATCCCAGGGTGAACTTTAAAATCCTCCCTCTGACCGATCCTCTCAATCCAACTCTATGGCCTGCTGCAGGGCAGTCTCTACCTCCGAGCACTCGCCTAGCTGCCCGCACACAGGTTCCAGTCCTGCAGCTCCAATACACCAAGTACTGAGGCCTCGCAGATTTGTGACCAATAAATGGGATGCCTCACTCCGCTGGTCCCCCTGCTGGTTTTTTTGGTAACATCCCAGGCCTAGGTACATATTCCGGGCCTGGTGCTCCTGTGTTACAAATATTTGTAGCATTTTATAATCATAATGGAAACATCTGTGTTTCATTAACTTTAGGAAATATGGAAAGCAAACATAGTAAAATTATGTAATTTTGTAGCTTTCCACAAGCAGGAGAGGGACCTATTTGCATTTTGCTCTGAGGGTTTATACTTTCCTTCCTGTATGTAAATGTCTCTGTCTCTCATATATATATCTACATGTTCCCACTGGGGTGACGTGAAATCCAGCGTCGGCCCCTGAGTCATGGGGTGTTGTGGTATGGTGTCCCTCGGTTCTTCCCCGCAGACGCAGTTAAGAATTACAGGTCAGTTGATTTAGAAGAAGTAAGTCTTGTTGAAAGTACATTTTAGAAGGAGACAGGCCACGCTTAGGAAGGCTGCAGCCCTGTGGAATTTGGGAGGTGAAGAGATAAGGCATAGTGCTCTCCAAGGGAGGAGTGGGTTTTCAGCAGAGAGCTATAACTACCCAGAAGTGGGAAGATCTCTTTCTATTTGGGCCAAGATGAGAGGTCTGATCGGATGCGTATGTGAAGTACCTGACTGACAGTTGGCTGCAATATAAGACCTTGCCTACTGCGCATGTGCTTACCCAGAATTCAGCCTGTTATAATTAGATGCA
>NW_011922119.1:0-972 GCF_000151845.1 Pteropus vampyrus
GGCAAAAAAAAAAAAGAGATAGCAGATGAAAAAGCTCAAAATCATAGTCATCTGGGAAATGAAAATTAACATCACAATGAGATACCACTAAACCCACCAGAGTGGTTAAATTAAGACTGATAACACTAATTTGTCAAAGATGTTGAACAACTGGAACTTTCATGTATTGTTGGATAGGGGCATATAATGACACAAATACCTTGGAAAAAAGGTCAGACAGTTTTATATAATACTAAAGATACACCTATGCTGCGACCAGGAAATATACTACTAGATATTTACCCAAGTTATATGCAAACACATATGTTTACACAAAGGCTTGTACAAGAATGTACATAGAGTTTTATTCATAAAAGCTAAAACTGGAAACATAGCTCAAGTGTCGATCAATAGGAGAATAAAGTGTAACATATTCATATAATGAAATACTACTTAGTACTATATTACAGAGTAATAAGTTCCTTACACAGAGAATGACTTGGATGAATGTCAAAAGCATTATGTTGAATGAAAGAAGCCTTATGTAAAAGAGTGCATAGTGTATAATACAATCCGAAGGAAGTGCTAGAACAAGCAGAGGAAAACTAATTTATGATAGAAAAAATCAGAGTAGTGGTTACCTCTGAAAGGAGGGAAAGGAGTGGAGACTGACTGAGGCATATGAAAACTTTTCTGGGGTAATGATAATGTTCTATATTGTGAAAGGAGTTTGGGTTATTTGTCAAAATTCATCAAACTGCATGCTTAAAATTTCTATATATCATTGTAAGGAAATTTCACTTCGAATAAAAAGAACTGTAAACACACTGAACTCTGGCTTCTGATTTGCATGCTAAAATGTTTAGGACCGAAATATACTGATGTGTGCAACTTACAATAAAAATGCCTGCAATAACATAAGATAGTTTGATGGATAGTTAGAGAGATGGATAGATAAATACAAGATAAATCAAGTATAGCAAAACGTTAATT
>NW_011922120.1:0-2005 GCF_000151845.1 Pteropus vampyrus
GCACAAGGGAAGTCTATATAATGTAAAGTGGCCACCCACTCTGGAGGACTCACATTTCTTTGATACCCAGAAAATGCAGATGCCTACAGACAGTGTCATCTGATGAAGCTTTTTGTTGAAACTTAGAAAATGTTAAGTGATCATTCTCTAACTTTTGGGGACTGCATATGAGCAATGTAGTAATTTTATTGATGACTAGATCGTGTTTCTCATTTCTCCCATAACCCATCGTAGGAAGGCAAGAAGACACACAGTGTCTTCTTAATAATGAGTTTGCATAGTAATAAAATTAAAAAGTAAAAAACAGTATACACAAATATGAAAGTATTCTATAGTTAATTCCCTAAGCCAAGATTAAGTGTGTGTTTCTTTCTTTCTTTTTTTTTTTTTAATGATGTTTTACTGACCAGAGGGACAGAAAGTGAGGGGTTTCTTAATTGAAGGTAAGTTTAGGCTGCTAAGTTTCACTAGATAATGGAGTATTCTAAATTGACTACAGTGGTGAAGAACAGGACAACTGTATAAAAATTTACCTACTATTTCCAAGCAGATCAGAAATATCTTGGCCTGTATAAGAATTTGAACAGATTTATTTTTTATATAAAAAGTTAAAAAACGTTGGAAGTCATTCCTAATGAAAATCAATCCTTTTGTTCTATTATGCATTGATGAAAGAAGTTTCATGATCATTAGAATGATTGAAGTCTGAATTCTTTTTAATGAATATTACATTTCTACCCATTAATAGGAGGAACTGCAGCCAGCCAGATTTGAACCCAGTTTTCATTACCTGTAGTGTTTCCATCAGGAGTTCTAGGAGTTAACCCCTCTGAGCCTGTTTGTAGTGCTGTAGGAGGAGGAGAACCTCACTAGCAAAATGAAATGTTGGGCAAATGAAAATAAGAAATGGTCTTCAGATCAAAGAAAGACAGGCTAAAAGTGAGATGGAATAATCAAATGGGATGATTATTCTAAAACAAGGATGATCATGCCCTTAAAAATTGGAAGAAAAGTCATACTGTGATGGCATTTTCTGCTACTTCATCCGTTCTCCTCGTTCAGGGATTGGGCATTTAATAATTGTCTTTATCTTCTCAATTGCTTCCCTACTCATGTTGTTCCGCATCTCAATGGGCGACATTACTTTCTTATCAACTGCTTAAGACAAAAGGCTGGTCATCGTCTTGGTTCCTCTTCTCTCTCTTCTTCAACTCTCACCTTCTACTGTATCTCTAAGCTTTGTCTAACTTTCCTTCCACATATCTCTGGAATCCTCTCTTTTTTTTTTTTGCCATCCATTCTGCTACTTTCTTGGCTCAGAGAATTAACCATAGAATACTTTCATATTGTGTATACTGTCTGTTTTTTACTTTTTTATTTTATTACTATGCAAACCCATTATAAAAAAAAACACAAGAAATATATGCACAGTAAAAGAAAGCTATAAAGAGTAGCTATAATCCCACCTACATTTCAGATTCTTATTAAAAAGGAATTAGAAATGAGACTATAAAAAGCAATAAAATTGCTTTTTTTGTTTAAAGTTATGTCAGCTTTTGCAAAACCATCTCACGGTGTTCCAAAATTAAAAATATAGGAGATATTTATTTTCAACCAAAGAGTTATCTCAGTTAATTATCGCATACCACCTTTCTGAGTATTCAGCACATAGCAAATGCTAAATCAATACTCATTCAGTTGAAACACAAATGACAAAACTTACCAAAACTGAATATGTTATGGGAAAGAATATGTTGATGGCCCTCAGGGTCAATGCATCCCAATTTAGAGGGTCAGGGGCTGACATCTGTGGAGTCCCAGAAAAGAGTGCCATGGAGGCCTGGATAACAAAAGTCAAAATATTTTTGTTTTAAATCAAGTTAACAAACTTAAAATGTTTTATCTTCATATATTGGTAAATATATCTTCATCATAACTTGGAAGACTACATTTGAATCTAGAATTATTGACTTCTTCAGACTTCTGCTCTGGAAGATGATGGTGC
>NW_011922121.1:0-2003 GCF_000151845.1 Pteropus vampyrus
AAAAGCCGGGAAAGGGGAGCCCGAAGTCCTTAGAAAAGGGAGCCCCCGGGGGCCTTCTGGGAGATGAAGAAGGAGGAAACAGTGCGGGAATTGGGGCTCTGTGAACGCCCCGGGTGTTCCACACTGCGGGGGAAGGTGGAGGTAGCTAGGAAGCGGGCCTATATACTTTTGGTAGACCCAGGGGTCCACGCCAGTTTCCTTGGAAAAATCCCACCCATATACATATATATGCCATAATAGATGAAATATATATATGCATATATATGTATATGGTAGCTTTGGGCAAAAAAGCTCTCTGGGTGACGTCCATTTTTGAGCCAGAATCGCAGACTTCCGAGAAAAGGCTCACTTGCGGGCAAAATGCACAGCCCTCCTGGGGCCTTGGGGCTTCTGTGGGCGATGATCGGTCATCTGCGGGTACTGGGGTACCGAAGTTGGAGGAGCACTCTCTGACACTTTGAGCTCCTAGAGGTACAAACTACGTCTCATTCGTGTCTGTATCCTCTCGCAGGGTTCAGGGCCACCCACAGACAGCGTACCCAGGGATGATTTGGCCCCTCCGTCCATGGCGGACCGTCGCCCGCTGGATAGCGTTCAGTTGGGAGACACTGCAGACAGCGGTGGGTCTGAATTCGGCCTCCGTGCCTTAGGAGCTTTGGGATCAGCTCTATGAGCCTTTCATTTCTTCATTTGGAAGGGGTCCACGGGGACCATTGCGACCATCCCAGGCAGAAAGGTGAGGGAGAGGGAGGTGTTCTGCTTCGTTCTTGAAGTAGTGATTTCCACTGCGGAAAGCGGGAAGGAGCCGAGGCCTTTAGGAAGGAGCCTCGGGGCCTCTGGGATGAAAAGAGATCATGCGGAATTGTGGCTCTGGAACGCCTGGTGTCCACACTGCGGGGAGGTGGAGGTGCTAGGAGCGGCTCTGTCTACTCTGGTACACCAGGGGTCCTACGCAGTTTTCCTTCGAAAATCCACTATATACATATATATGCATATAGATGAATATATATATGCATATATATGTATATGGTAGCTTTGGCAAAAAGCTCTCTGGTGACGTCCATTTTGAGCCAGAATCGCAGACTTCCGAGAAAAGGCTCACTTGCGGCAAATGCACAGCCCTCCCGGGGCCTTGGGGCTCTGTGGGCGATGCTCGGTCATCTGCGGGTACTGGGGTACCGAAGTTGGAGGAGCACTCACTGACACTTTGAGCTCCTAGAGGTACAAACTACGTCTCATTCGTCTCTGTATCCTCTCGCAGGGTTCAGGGCCACCCACAGACAGCGTACCCAGGGATGTTTTGGCCCCTCCGTCCATGGCGGCCGTCGCCCGCTGGATAGCGTTCAGTTGGGAGACACTGCAGACAGCTGTGGGTCTGAATTCGGCCTCCGTGCCTTAGGAGCTTTGCGATCAGCTCTTTGAGCCTTTCATTTCTTCATTTGGAATGCGTCCACGGGGACCATTGCGACCATCCCAGGCAGAAAGGTGAGGGAGAGGGAGGTGTCTGCTTCCGTCCTGAAGTCTGATTTCCACTGCGGAAAGCGGGAAGGAGCCGAGGCCTTAGGAAGGAGCCCCGGGGCCTCTGGGATGAAAAGAGATCATGCGGAATTGTGGCTCTGGAACGCCCGGTGTCCACACTGCGGGGAGGTGGAGGTGCTAGGAGCGGCCTGTCTACTCTGGTAGACCAGGGGTCCACGCAGTTTTCCTTCGAAAATCCACCATATACATATATATGCATATAGATGAATATATATATGCATATATATGTATATGGTAGCTTTGGCAAAAAGCTCTCTGGTGACGTCCATTTGGAGCCAGAATCGCAGACTTCCGAGAAAAGGCTCACTTGCGGCAAATGCACAGCCCTCCCGGGGCCTTGGGGCTCTGTGGGCGATGCTCGGTCATCTGCGGGTACTGGGGTACCGAAGTTGGAGGAGCACTCACTGACACTTTGAGCTCCTAGAGGTACAAACTACGTCTCATTCGTCTCTGTATCCTCTCGC
>NW_011922122.1:0-2002 GCF_000151845.1 Pteropus vampyrus
AACGTCTAAGACCTACTCTCTTAACAACTCTCAGTACGCAGTACAGTGTTGCTCATTATAGTTACCATGCTGTACATTAGATCCCCTTAACTTCTTCCTTTTATAGCTGGAAGTTTGTATGCTTCGGCCAACATTTCCTCCAGCCCTTGACAACCACCATTGGAATCCCTGTTTCTCTGACTGGCTTCTTTTGTTTCCACGTATGGGAGAACATAGAGTTTTTATCTTGCCCTGTCTGACATATTTCGGTCAGCATAATGCTCTCGAGGTCCAAGCATGGAGTCTCAAAAGGCGGGATTTCCTTTTTATGCCTGAATAATGTTGTGTCCAGAATAACCAGACCCAACTTGAGTGCTCTTAACCAGGAGACAGTTTATTAGCCGGCGGCTGTCCTTGCAAAGGAGCAGCCTCGAAATGCCAAGATACAAGGTTTTTAAGCCCCAAATCCCATTCCTCATTCTGTCTTAAACACAAAGGTCCATCTTTCTCCTATTCACTACCTGTCAACCCACTGGTCAGGTGTGCAAGCGAGAAGTACAGAAGCAGAAAGCTTGTGTTAGAATGTTATGTTCCTATGGGTGATTGCCTATGTTCCCATGGACAATAGCCAGTGTTCCCATGGGCGATGGCCAAACAGTAATTTTCAGCTTATATACAATTGATTATTTTTCATGCCACGCAAGCAAGCAGGGTTACACAGGCTAAAATTGGCAGTTAGCGTATGAGCTCATTGTTACAAGTTTCATGATTAACAGAATGTGGTTATGGGTTCCAGAAACTAGGCCTAAGTTATAGACTTCTTTTGTCCAGTTTCAGGTTTTAATTATTCTTTAACCCTTTCATATTTCAGCGGGCTATTACATTCCCCACTGGTTTTCTTTAGAATGACTCAATCTTCGAGTCAGAAGTCGGGATTTCTGGCCAATGGATCGGGGCTGACGCTCCTAAAATTAAAATCTTTGCCCCAGTTATATTGGATTGGATTAAACTCTTAACCCATTTGATCAAGCATGGCCCAAAGGTCAGTTATAACAGCAGAATTATCAATGGTCCTGCTATAGCCGACAATAACGTGGTTAACCAAGAGTTTCCATTAAACCAAGATTCATACCAGTTGCTTCCTTGTTTTAACTTCTCATTTCTGTCTTTTACTCTTTGTCTAATTAATGCTAAACTATCCCTAATAATTCCAGAATGATTAACATAAAAAGTTTCTCCTAGTGCTACACACAAACCTCCTTGCTTAAGAAATAAGAGGTCTAAACCTCTTCTATTCTGCAGTACTACTTCAGCTAAAGAATTAAGAGATGTTTCAAGATGATTAATTGATTTCTCTAGAGTGCTTAAATCGTCATTAATCTGCTTTGTGAGCCAGGCCATACCTTGGTTCCCTGTAAGCAAAGCAGCAGTCCCAATTGCAGCTGATCCTGCCACTCCTAGGCCAACTAGGAGCGGCACAAGCACTGGAACTGCTCGCTTACGCCGAGGATAGTTATATCCTCCCCCCAAATCCATTGCTTGTCTCCCTTCTTGTCCGCTCATCATATACACCTGAGGTATAACATGAACCAGCACACAAAATCCAGTATTATTTTTCCAATAGTTAAGATTAATACAGGGAGTTAAACCAGTATTACAAGCAAACCAAGTGCCACTAGGGGCCGCTAAATAAGTAGAAGAGGTGCTATTTACTAAAATAGATGATTTACAATTTTCCTTATACCTAGATTTATCAACTCTATAAGTGTTAGTATTCACACAAGTTCCCTTTCCTTGTAAATCTCCCAACGTTACAGATGGGTTTTTGGTTCCCCAAGGGCAAATAGTAACATTCGGAGATGTTACATTCCTAATAGCAGTTTGATCTGTGCCAAGGTTAGCAATGACACCAAGTCCTACATAATAAGGTGGGGCAGGGTTCAGACAAAACCAACAATCCTTTGTAGCATTTGAGTTACTGAAAGGGGCAAACTTATAAACATTATTCAGCATGGTCAAGACA
>NW_011922123.1:0-2001 GCF_000151845.1 Pteropus vampyrus
CATGTAAGTAAAATTATATAGCATTTGTCTTTCTCTATCAAACTTACTCCACACAGTACCACATCTTCTAGGTCCACCCACGTTGTTGAAGATGGCAAGATTTCATTCTAGCTGTCTATTTATTTATTTAATGACTGAGTAATATATCCATTGTATGTATGTATGTATGTATGTATGTGTGTGTGTGTGTGTGTGTGTGTGTATATATACCACCTCTTCTTTATCCATATATATATATATATATATATATATATATATATATATATATATATATATATGTCACCTCTTCTTTATTCATCCATTTATGATGAACGCTTATGTTTTTTTCCATATCTTGGTTGTTGCAAATAATACTGTAATAAACACATAGATGCATATAACTTTTAAAATTAGTGTTTTGGGTTTCTTTGGATAAATATCCAAAAGTATGATTATGGATTCTTCTTTGTCTCTTGTTATAGCCTTTGTTTTAAAGTCTATTTTTTCTGGTATAAGTATTGCTACCCCAGAATTTTTTTTAAAATTTCCATTTTCATTAAATATCTTTTTTCATCCCTTTGCTTTCAGTATGTGTGTGTCTTTTGATCTGAAGTAATTCTCTTGTAGACAGCATATGTGAGGTATTTGTTTTCTAATCCATTCAGCCACTCTATGTCTTTAGATTGGAGCATTTAATCCATTTACGTTTAAAGTTTATAGAGATGTAGTTATTTCCATTTTATTACTTTTATTTTAATTTTTTTTCTTCTTAAAAAGTCACTTTAATATTTCTTGTAATATCGATTTGGTGTTGATAAACTCCTTTAGCTTTTTCTTGTCTGGGGGGCCTTTAGCTCCCCTTCAATTTTAAATGATAGCCTTGCTAAGTAGGGTAATCTCGGTTGTAAGTCCTCACTTTCCATCACTTTGACTATTTCCTGCAAATCCTTTCTGGCCTACGAAGTTTCTGCTGTGAAATCAACTGACAGTCTTATTGGAGCTCCCTTGTGGTAACTAATTGCTTTTCTCTTGCTGCTTTTAAGATTTTTCTCTTTGTCTTTAACCTTTGGCATTTGAATTATGATGTGTCTTGGTGTGGGCCTCTTTGGGTTCATCTTGTTTGAGACTTTCTGAGCTTCCTGGGATTGTATGTGTATTTTCTTCACCAGGTTAGGGAAGTTTTCCATCATTATTTTTTCAAATAGATTTTTTATTTCTTGCTCTCTTTCTCCCTTCTGGTACTCTTGTGATGTGAATGTTGTTATGCTTGATGTTGTTCCCAAGGCCCCTTAAACTGTCCTCATTTTTTTGGATACTTTTTTCCCGTTGCCGTTCTGATTGGGTGTCTTTTGCTCCCCCATTCTCTAAATCTCGGATTCAATACACCGACTCATCCAATCTGTTGATTCTCTCTAATGTACTCTTCAGCTCAGATATTATATCCTTCATTTCCAGTTGGTTTCTTTTTATGTTTTCTATCTCTTTGTTAAAATTCTCACTGAGTTCATCTACTCTTCCCTTAAGTTCTTTAAGCATCCTGATAACCCATGTTTTGAACCTGGTAGATCACTTGTCTTCATGTTGTTTAGTTCTTTTTCTGGAGCTTTGTTCTGTTCTTTCATCTGGGACATGTTTCTTTGTCTCCCCATTTTGGCTGCCTCCCTGTGTTTGTTTCTATGTATTAGGTAGAGCTGCTATGTCTCCTGGTCTTAGTTAAGTGGCCTTATGTAGTAGGTATCCTGTGTAATCCAGTAGCATATATTTTTTTCTGTTCGTGTGAGTCAGATGCTCCAGGTGTGTCTTTGTCTGCGTTGTGTGTGCACCTCCCTCCCTGTTTAGTTAAGCCTTGATTGCTATTGGCACATCCATGGAAGGGATTGATTCTCAGGCTAATTGGTTGTGAGGATTGGCCATGACTACAGTGGAGGACCTGTTGTGCAGGGACTGAACTTATGGCGTAGGATTTTCCTTTAGCAGAGAGACTCTGGTGCCTGCCCAATCTGTCCCTTGGGTGTATTAATG
>NW_011922124.1:0-1022 GCF_000151845.1 Pteropus vampyrus
GCAGTCCCACCAGCAGTGTATGAGGGTTCATTTTTCTCCACATCCTCTCCAATATTTGTTATTACTTGTCCTGTTGATTATAGCTATTCTAACAGGTGTGAGATGGTATCTCATTGTGGTTTTGATTTGCATTTCCATAATAACTAGAGATGCTTGCTGTCCATTTGTTTGTCCTCTAGGGAGAAGTGTCTATTCAGGTTCTCTGCCCATTTTTAACTGGATTGCTTGGGCGGGGGGAGGTTGTTGTTATTGAGTTGCATGAGTTTTTTGCATATTTTGGATATTAGGCCCTTATCAGAGGCATTGCTTGCAAATATATTTTCCCATTCAAATGATTGTCTCTTTACCTTGTGGGTGGTTTCTTTCGCTGTGCAGAAGGTTTTTAGTTTGATGTCGCCCCATTCACTTATTTTTGCTTTTACTTCCCTTGCCCTTGAGGTCAAATTCATAAAATCCACTTTAAGTCCAAGGTCCATAAGTTTAGGTCTTATATTCAGGGTCTCAATCCATTTTGAGCTCATGTTGGTGTGTGGGACACACAACGGTCTAGTTCACGTCACTGTAAAAACTACAGTAGGAAGAACAAGATGCCGGGAAAAGGCCTTGGCAAGGGGACGTGAAGAAGCTGAGTTTTCGTCTGATTGGCTGCCACTTTCAATCCCAGGAGACCCTCAGGGAACCCTCGTGGCTCGGTTGACATGGCTGCAAGATGAGAAGATTTTAAATGTTTTTTAATGTTCATATTTCATATAATGCTAACTGGTGATTGCTTTCATTCAGGAAAAACCGAAATGGCACCTGGACACTGAGGCCCTTGACACACAATCGGGGTGCCTGCCACCTTCTCTAACTGTTCTCATTGAACTTTTGACTGTATTCTTGTAAAAAAAAAAAAAAAAAAAAGGCAAAGCCTAAAAAGAAAGAAGAAAAGACTGCATGTTCTATCGACTGAAATTGTTAGAGGAGTTATATACTATTGAAAAGCAGATGTGGCGTGTGGCCCAGGTTTAGGCCTCCAGCAA
>NW_011922125.1:0-1996 GCF_000151845.1 Pteropus vampyrus
GAGGGAGGAGGAAGGAAGGAAGGAAGGAAGGAAGGAAGGAAGGAAGGAAGGAAGGAAGGAAGGAAGGAAGGAAGGAAGGAAGGAAGGAAGGAAGGACGGACAGACGGATGAAAGAGCATCTGCTAGGCAGTCTGGGTTGGGGCTTACATTCACTGGGAATCAGATTAAATGACTTTTGACTACAGCCGCAAAATGCTTTTCCTCCCTAAGATACTGGCCTGGGCCTCTTTCCAGCTTCCATCGTGTTCGGCCCTCCCTCCACCATGGGTTCCAAGAACACCGCTGCAGAATGCAAACAAATGAGCCAGTAATTTTCAGGACGGTCTCAATCTCCTGGCTGAGTCCCTGCAGCAAATGAACATTAAGCACATTAACTCCGACCTCCCTGCCCAAATCCCTTTGTACTGGACGCAATAATGAGTCTCTCAGGCAAGACGATTTTCCCAGGGCTTGAATGTCTATTCAATGGGTGACATCTATCAGTCCTGACGAAGGCAGCTAATTAATTCAGAAATGCTATACCAAGCAAGGGTGACCATCCTCTACTCTGGGTGATGGGAAATTCCGATGAGGCAATCTCCAGGCTCGGTCAGCAGGGGCACTGCCCGGAATAACAGATCACTCCGATCCTACCCTAATCTAACACCACCCTAACCCTAATGGGCCGTGAGAGCTCCCAACCCGAATACACACTAGATGCCATATCACTGGTCCCTTGGGCACCACCGCTGCTGTCATCGCTACAACCAGTGAAAATGTTTTGGGTTTAGATCAACTTAGACCTGACAATCGGGAAGATGGGATTCAACTGTGTCGCCCCACCGTCAAGGAGCTGAGGTGAGATGCGGGCGAAAAGAGACCGTCACTCTGAGTGGCACCAGGTGTGGTTAAAGGGCAGCGTCAACCACACACATTGCTTGGCCTCCACAGAGGCAAGCTGGAGCTGTGACAGGGGTGCGTCCCTTAATGGCCTCCGAAGCTCTGTCCTCACCGGGACATCACTGGGGAAGGCCCAAGTGGGAGACAGAGCTACACCCCATCCAGACCCAGAAGCCAGAAGCAGTCATTTGCTAAGCCTCGATCCGTCCGAAATTTGCTTTAAAACAACCGACCAAACAAACAAACAAAAAAAACCCTATAAACTCAGGGTTCTCGGGGAGATGTACAATTTAGAATCTCATGTTTTATTTGCCCATCGACAACCCCAGGAATTCACACTCAGCAGCTGTGGGACGTATATTCTGAGAACGTTTCTCTAGAGATTCTAAGGCATACCTACTCCTGATAAAGTCCCATAAATTTAATATATTTCAAAGGCGTGCCTTGCGAACGAAAACCCAAACCTTTCTTTCCTTCTCTCCTCCCTCTCTCCTTTTTCTTCCCTTCTGAAACTCCTTTCTTTTCTTGTTTTCGTCCCTTTCTCTCTTTTTTTCCCTTCTCTCCACCTTTTTCATTCCCTCATTAACAAATATGCATTGAATATATCCCGTTAACCAAAACCCCAGACTGCTTTCCGAACTTAGCAAAACGTTTTATTTGATAGATGATTCAAGGCCATTGTGAGGCCTTTCTCTGTGCAATCACAGGGCAATCACGGTCCACTCCTCAAAAAAAAAAAAAAAAAAAAAAGCTTTTGGCCCCTTTTTTTGTCAAAGGTGTGATTTTTTTGACTTAAGGTAGACAGGCCTTTGCGATCATTTTTAGATCATTTTACTAATGGTAAGGAGCAAGGACCCCAAAGTCAGATGGACCTGGTTTTGAATCTCAGCTCCATTTCTTAGCTGTGTGTCTTTAGGCAAGTTTCCTAACCTCTCTGAGCTTCCATTTCTAAATCTGCAAATATAAGATAAAATGGTCCATTGTGGATATCAGCCTGGACAGATGATAACTGGAGACCAGATGGCCCCTCCCCTAGCCAGGGATAATCCTACTCTCCCACCCTGCTTCAGATGCATCCACTTACAGAATTGAAATCTTTGGGGAGAGGCAACCTTGG
>NW_011922126.1:0-1996 GCF_000151845.1 Pteropus vampyrus
GAACGGATGAAGAACAAGTGGAAGCCCTAGCAGGAGGTGACCAAGGCCTTCAAAACGATCTCCGAGGGGAGACTGCAGCAAGTGGCTTAACGTCTGAGACAAGAGGCAGCTGAGAGGACGGCAGAGACAAGAGGTAGCTGAGAGGATGGCGACAAAGTGGGGGTTCTTTTGAGGCGACGTTAATTTACACGTGTGTGAGTGCGTGTGCGCATGTGCGTGTGTGGTTTGAAGAAGTTTTCCATCCGCAGTGAGTTCCTGAGACCGTACTGGCCACAGCCGTGTTCTGTCACCCTTCCTCTCCCTCCTCACGTCCTCCACCTCTGTGTCACTGTCCAGGCCTTTGCACCACTCCCCGTGGATTTCACGGTCCCAAACAGGAAGGCCGCATTCTGCTTCCAGAAGTGTTTTTTTGTGACGTTCCTTCTTCTTAGCATCACTTTTCCTTTTCGTCTCACTTGGTCTACTTCTGGAGGTTCTTCGAACCCCTCCCAACGTCAGCTCCTGAGAGGACTTCTCTACCTGCCTCGTCACGTGTCACCTCCTCTTCCGTCATAGCAGCAGCGATTGGTTACATTGGGACCCTTGCTTCCCCCATTAGCTGTGGGAGCCCCTGGAGGACAGGACATATCCCTTCTCTTTCTGTCTACCTCAGGACCTGTCCCAGCAGCTGCCATTTGCAGACGAGGCACCATCTGCATCGTAGGCTTAGCTGGGCAGCGGGAGCGGGGAGGCATCTCCTTAGGTTGGGGGGATGGATAATGGCGGTCACTCTTGTGTTTCCATCGCAGACCCACCAACCACGGCCCCAGCCACAGCCCATTCCAAGGCCACGACCGTCACATCCACCATTTGGACTCTCCTTGTGGCCCTTACCTGCCAGATTATGTTTGGAATCACCGGCTAAGTCCTTTGCAGTAACAGGTACTGAGACAGAATTTAGGGGGAAGTGGAGAGGTAATGGCCTGGAGTGAGAACAGGGAAAGATGAATTTTCTGCCCAACACCTAAACCCCTGCTGAACCTTCTCGACATGGAAATGAGACCACGCCAAAGATACGTCACATCCTGTGACAGCATAACGTGGACAAGCTCAGCCCTGAGTTCTGATATCTCCTCACTGTCAATGCCAATAGGAAGGGGGAGGGGCCCACAGCAAGGCTTACGGCCTTTAGCCATTTCAGTCCTGACTCAGATTCTGTGTCTGGAGAGTCTGTTCGGGCCCAGTGTGTGTGGTGTGGGGACAGCAGGCACACACGGCATGGTGGTATTCACATTCGGGTGAGAGCTGCATAGTGGCTCCGTGTGATGTGTTCAGGGGAAGCGGACTCATCCAGGGGACTAATAGGAGAGAGGCCTGGGTCTAATCCCAGGATGGGGGGTGGAAGGCCTTGCAGACCCAACTCAAAAGCCTGGAGTTTAGGGCCGTGTTCCCACAGAAAGCAGCATCATGGACGGGATGTAAGATAGAAGGCAAACAGTAGGGACCGTGCACAACGAGTTAGAAGGAGGCCAGTTCTCATTGAACACTTGGTATTCCTGGCTGAGCACAGGTACAAATCACCTGACAGCCAGCTTCGAGATAGAGCCACTGAGAGGCTCTGCCTTGAGCAGAGGTGAGTAGGGAGACAGGTTGAGCTGAGCTGCCTTGATGCTCACAGCTGAGCTGGACCAGGAATGGATGGGGCAGGGTGGGACCGGCATATTGACAGCTACGTGTGCTGCCAGCTAAGAGGCCGGGTGAGAAGAAACACCCAGGCTAGCGGTGTCAGGATGCAGCCCCCTTACCTATCAGAGCTCCCACCTTGTCCTTTAGGCCCTCCCATCACAGGAAGAATCAACACCCGAGTGAAGGGAGTAGATTGATTCACTACTCACTGTAGCCTGAGCCCAAAAAGTCTGTAGCAGGGCCTGGGGCTGACTCTTTAGGTGCCTAAGCGGGGGGGAGAGGGGTACAGGCTGCTGGTCCCAAGGCAGAGGTGGCAGGTGCAGGGAAATAC
>NW_011922127.1:0-1994 GCF_000151845.1 Pteropus vampyrus
AAATGTATGAGGCTGCTGCCAATGTAACACAAGTTACTGTTTTACAGTAAACTGGTTTTTTTTTAGTAAGTAGAAAGAGTGCACACTAAAATAATGATAAATAGTATAGTACAGTTGTGGAGTTAATTCAAATACAGCTCCTCCACAGACAAAGGGAGGCAAAGAGGACTGCTGGGTCAACGGCCCCAAGGAGGACAATGAACAAAGCGTTCCCTGGGCTGTGCTTGTCCCTAAGGACACTTCCCATTTCTCTCATGGGCACTATCTGCTCCTTTGGAAGTTCCCATGGACATTATCTCCCTGCTCCACTCTAGGACAGGGCTGGTCTCGTCCTCCCCAGTACTAGCGAGGCAGCACATCCAGCTCTCAGGTGCCGGGCGAAGACCTTTGTTCCCAGGTGTAATGGCCTGCTGAAATGTGAAAGGGTTAAAGAATAATTAAACCCTGAAACTGGACAAAGGAAGTCCATAACTTAGGCCTAGTTTCTGGAACCCCTAACCACACTCTGTTAATCATGAAACTTGTAACAATGAGCTCATATGCTAACTGTCAATTTTAGCCTGTGTAACCCTGTTTGTTTGCGTGGCATGAAAAATAATCAATTGTATATAAGCTGAAAATTACTATTTGGCCATCGCCCATGGGAACACCGACTATTGTCCATGGGAACATAGGCGGTCACCCATAGGAACATAACATTTTGACACAAGCTTTCTGCTTTTGTACTTCCCGCTTGCACACCTGGCCAGTGGGTTGACAGGTAGTGAATAGGAGAAAGATGGACCTTTGTGTTTAAGACAGAATGAGGAATGGGATTTGGGGCTTAAAAACCTTGTATCTTGGCATTTCGTGGCTGCTCCTTTGCAAGGACAGCCGCCGGCTAATAAACTGTCTCCTGGTTAAGAGCACTCAAGTTGGGTCTGGTTATTCTGGACACAACATTTGGAGGCCCCAGCGAGATCTTCTCGTTGTGGGAAAATTGATCAGTGCACCGGGGCGTTGGACCATTTGCGGTTGGGGAGGCCTCTAGGGCACTTGCCCTAGCCCGCCGCCTGTGGTTTCTCGCTTTGCGGAGCACGATCCTGGGAGTGCTGAGGCAGTTTCTGGTAGGGGGCCCAGGGACCGTGCGGACGTCGGACGCGACAAGTAAGTCGGCGGTCGACTGAGACTGTGACGACAGTTTTCTCAGTCCTGTTCTGGTTTGTTAGTCTGTGTCTGTCTTGTTTTGTTTTGCTTCGTGTGCTTTATTGTGGAACTATGGGACAATCACAGGGCAAACTAACTCCGTTACAGTGCATGCTTAACAACTTTAAGGATTTTCGTCGTAGGGCAAGGGCCTATGGTGCTTCAGTAACCCCTTTTGATTTGCAGCGCTTTTGTCAATTAGATTGGCCGACCTTCGGAGTAGGATGGCCCTCCGAGGGATCATTTAACATGCAGACTGCATTCCGGGTTCGAAGTGTGATTTATGGAAAACCTGGGCATCCCGACCAAATTCCTTATATTGATGTTTGGATTGATGTTGTTTCTGATGCCCCTAAATACTTACAGAGTTGCAGTCGTGCACCCGTTACTGTAATGGCAGCCATACCCCAGGGTTTTAAGAAGCCCCCACTGGTGTTGCAGGGACCTCCCTCGGAGGATGACTGGTATCCGCCATCCTATAATGGAAATGGGGGTAGACATCCTCCTCCGGAGGGACCGGAACCTCCTGTAACCCGGTCTAGGGGTCGTAGGCCACCTTCCCCTGATTCAACCTCCCTGAAAGAGCCAGTATCTGTTCAAGCCCCATTGAAGGTGATTCCAGGAGGTGGAGGTGAGCCTACTGTCATCTACTCGCCATTCAGTACTAGTGATTTATATAATTGGAAATTACAAACGCCATCCTTTTCAGAGAAACCACAAGGACTAACCTCCCTTTTAGAGTCTATTTTCTTTACACCATCAGCCCACTTGGGATGATTGCCAGCAGCTTTTACAGATCTTATTCATGA